>NW_012120709.1:29202845-29204306 GCF_000951035.1 Colobus angolensis palliatus | reverse complement strand
AGAAAGAAAGAAAGGAAGGAAGGAAGGAAGGAAGGAAGGAAGGAAGGAAGGAAGGAAGGAAGGAAGAAGGGAGGGAGGGAGGGAAGGAAAGAAAGAAAGAAAGAAAGAAGAAATAAAATAAAATAAAAACAAAGATCAGTGGTGAATGGCATACCCTGGCATACCTCAAATTAAGCACAGACTAAATGTTCTATGCTAAGAGCTAGGGTTTTCAAATCCAATGTGGCATACTAAATCTTGACACTCAAGGAACCCACAGTCCAAACAAGTCTTGTTTTAGGAGCTCTTCCCTGTGCTTAGAACTCTTAAAATTTAAAACTCCCTCCACTGGCTTCCCATCATCAGTAACAGCATTTTCAAGATTTCAGCCATTTCCAACATCAATTCATTAATTTTTCTATATCAGTATCTATACTGTACTATATTTAAGTAGCTTCCTTCCTTCCTTCCTTCCTTCCTTCTCTCCTTCCCCCTCTTCCTCCCCTACCGCCCTTCCTTCCTTCCTTCCTTCCAAGTTTTTTTAGAGACAGGGTCTTGCTATATTGCCCAGACTGGACTGTAGTGCCTATTCACACGTACAATCATGGCACACTGCAGCCTACAACTCTCAGGCTCAAGCAAACCTCCCACCCCAGCTTCCTGAGTAGCTGGGACTACAGGCATGTGCCACCATGCTGGCTTAAGTAAGTTTCATTAAAATAATTCATCTACTTTTATTCAAATACCTTTTGAAGAAAATGTTATTTCTACCATAAACAGAAAACTAGTACCATTTGCCATTAAAAAACAAAACAAAAAAGGAAACAAAGGAATCTTACTAAATTCTTGTTACATCCCCTCCCTGCTAGTGTTCTGAACCTAAGGCCTATAGCTCTCATAAAAAAGAGATTAACAAGTACTAGAGAGGTTTTAAAGATAATAGGCTCTGAACTGAGCCCCTCACTGTTTGTAATTAGAATTGTAAAAAGAAAATTGTTCACTATGTGATTCATCATTTCTTAATATCACATTTACATATCACCCAAATCAGGCCGCATGGGCCAGCTGATACCGTCTGCACTCCCTAGCCAACCTTATGATTGGGCCTCCATCATTGCATCCCCAGAGCTTCGAATGTCACATAGGAAAATTATAGGCACACAACACAACTGCGTGAATGACTGAATGAATGGATGCATCACTTAGCCTCATCATTCTATCTTTCTTATTTATTTATTTATTTATTATTATTATTATTATTTTTTGAGACGGAACCTCACTCTGTCCCCCAGGCTGGAGTGCAGTGGCATGATCTTGGCTCACTGCAAGCTCCGCCTCCTGGGTTCATGCCATTCTCCTGCCTCAGGCTCCTGAGTAGCTGGGACTACAGGCGCCCGCCACCTCGCCCGGCTAATTTTTTGTATTTTTAGTAGAGATGGGGTTTCACCGTGTTAGCCAGGATGGTCTTGATCTCCTGACCTC
>NW_012120709.1:29197886-29201847 GCF_000951035.1 Colobus angolensis palliatus | reverse complement strand
AGTAGAGATGGGGTTTCACCGTCTTAGCCAGGATGGTCTCGATCTCCTGACCTCATGATCTGCCCACCTCGGCCTCCCAAAGTGCTGGGATTACAGGCGTGAGCCCCCACACCCGGCCCACATACTGTGTCTTTGACCAGAGTGCCCTCGACAGTATGCAAACTCTTCCACATTCCTGCTGAGAAGCCTCGCGGGGCCCATTCTCCAAGCCAGGGGTGCATTCCTTCCTCTCTGTTCCCACCATAGCCCCTGAATATCACCTGTACTGTAGGGTGTATCCCACATCTGTGCGATTCTTTGTTCCTAGGCTGCTATAATTCAGTAAATTATGAGCTTCTTGTTTTTGTGTCCCCAAGGTTTCGAGAGTGGTTGGCATCTTATAGTGGATAATCAACAGATATTAAATACTGTCTGAAGAAAAGAATGAATGTTTAGTAAGAAAATATTTTACTAATGTTTAGTAAGAAAACATTCATCTTTCTCCTCTCAGCAATCCCAAAAGTCCCTGGAGTTGAGGTCAGTATAACCATAAAAATATTAAATTTATTGCTGACTTAAATGGAGTACCTACTATCTGCCAGGCACTCTGTCAACATTATCTCATTTAATTATCCCCATCTTGTGAGGTAGGTACTTCTACTGATGCCAATTTCCAAGTGAGGGAATCTGGGCTTAGGGAGATTAAATCACTTGTCCAAGGTTCTGTAAGTGGCAGAGCCAGCACATGGAACGAGGCCTGAAAAGCTCCAGTGTTCTTAACTATCACTCTGGCTTGGACTCTGAGCTTATACTGTCTGACCTCCCTCCCTCCTTCACGATCAGAAGCCACATCCTGGGCAGATGGATCTGGGCCTGCCTGGGGGTAGCACTGATTGTGTCCTGTGAGAGCCCAGCTAAGCCACCAAGCAAACCCTGCCCAAAACACAGAACCCTGTCACAGATGGCCATCACAGCCTGTTGCTCAAACCATGGGACTCAGCAAAATCACCAGCTCCACACCTACCCAGCAGAAGGCCAGGCAAGGCAGCTTTTTCATTGATTCCAGAAATGTCTCTTTTTCATTTGTAAAATACCCACATTTTGGGATTTTCCCGCAAGTGGTGGGTGGCTACAGCAATAACAGATGAACTGGTATCTTTGAAAGCTGAATAAAAACACTTTACAATAAAGATTTTAAGCCTTAAATTGACTGAGGAGCTGAGTGAGAGTCCAGCAGCACCCCAGTGGGAGAAAATATTGACCCGGTTTTTATAACTGCATTCCCTGCATGAGAGGAAAGGGGTTACAGCTGCTCTTTCTTCATTCACAGCCCTGTGTTGAAAGCATCCGAGCTAACAAAGGCCAGTTTCCTCTGGTTTGCACCCAGGGAAGTCAGAGAAATGCTGCTTGGCTGCAGAAGTTTTTGTCCAGAAAAGAGTGACTTTAACCTACAAAAGCCAGCTTCAAATAATTGTATAAAATTTGAGAGGAAAGAAAAGGAATCAGGGCCACCTTGTAAAAGCTCCTTCCTGCTTCTTGATGATGTTACCAGAATTCTCTGCAGGAAAGGCCCGGCAGAGGCACAGAGCAGAACACACAGCCATGTGGTTTCGTTTTTCCAGTGATGAACCTCTCAGGAGAAACACTCCGTTTTGGAGACAGGCAAACATATCTGGACAACAAGTTAACCATGACCTCTCATTTGCTGGATATGAGCACAACCCAGGGGGAGAATCCTGCAGAGGGGAGGAGTCCGGAAGACCCTGGGTTTGGTTCTGGCTTTTCCGCTCATTTGCTTCACGGCCTTAGGTAAATCATTTAAGCACTCTGGGCTTCAGCCTTTCACAGAAGAAGTGAGAGGATCGGGCCCAATGATCAGGTTCCTCAGCTCGGAAATACTGATATTATAGTAGCATATTACAGAGCGCAAGATGACAAGTCTGACTCAACTCTCCCAGGTGCTGTACCCTAAGGAGAATCCTCTTCCAAGAGCAGTGCGCACCACCCTCAGACATCATTCCCACAACCGAGGCACAAAGATGGGAAATAAGGCGACAAGGGTGAGTTTTGGAGGGAGCACAGTGCTATGTGTCTCTGACTGGCTCTCGGTGCATATATATATACACTTTAGCAGCAGCTGGGCTCGTGACAGGCAGTGGATTCGGAGGCCAGAAGATCTTGGCAAGGGATGCTTGGGACAGCAGCAGTTTGACTGCCAGGACCCCATTTTTGAGGCAGCTGAGACGTCACAGAGGCTACCTGAACCTCAGTGAGGGTAACGCAGTGCAACCACACACCCTTCAAAACCATGAGAACATAATTCCACTTAGCATTTCACTTAAAACCAGAAGTCAGAGGTAAAGAGCTAACTCTATGTAAGGCAATGTGCTAAGAACTCCACATGTATTATAATATACAATCCTATATACATATATACAGCGTCCTTTGAGTTTGGTTTTATATATATAGGTTTTTTTTTTTTTTTTTTTGAGACGGAGTCTCGCTCTGTCGCCCAGGCTGGAGTGCAGTGGCCGGATCTCAGCTCACTGCAAGCTCCGCCTCCTGGGTTCACGCCATTCTCCTGCCTCAGCCTCCCGAGTAGCTGGGACTACAGGCGCCCGCCACCTCGCCTGGCTAGTTTTTTTAGTTTTTTGTATTTTTTAGTAGAGACGGGGTTTCACCGGGTTAGCCAGGATGGTCTCGATCTCCTGACCTTGTGATCCGCCCGTCTCGGCCTCCCAAAGTGCCGGGATCACAGGCTTGAGCCACCACGCCCGGCCTATATATAGGTTTTCTTCCATGGTTCCTGGCTCATGACTCCCATCGCCCTTTAGCCTTTTGTTATCATGTTGAGTGTGGTAGCACTCCGGAGCAGGCCTGAGGAAACAGAATCTCTCTGACCTGATCTGCTCTCCTTTCACATGCCCTAAGGCAGGACTTTAATCTTCCAAAGCAGGCCTCCGACTATGGGTCATAAGACCCTCCCCAGAGAATGTCCCACCCTGGGGGAAGAAATGCTGAGGGAATGAGGCTTCTATAAAAACCCAAGAAGGCGGAGTTTGCTGGGCTGCCCACATGGAGGGTCCTGGAAGGTGGTGCCAGGGGAGGCCATGGAAGCTCCATGCCCCTTCCCCCATACCTAACCTTACACATCTCCTCAACTGTATCCTTTGCAATATCCTTCATAGTAAATCAGTAAACATTAGTATTTCCCTGAGCTCTGTGAGCCGCTCCAGCAAATTACTTGAGCCCAAAGAGGGGGTTGTGGTAACTCCAACTTGAAGGCAGTCAGTCAGAAGTTTCAGAAGCCTGGACTTGCAACTGGTGGGGATGGGGGCAGTCTGGGGCCTGAGCCCTCCCACTGTGGGATCTGAGGCTATCTCCAGGTAGACAGTGTTGGAACTGACCTGGAGGATACTAACTGGTGTCCGCTGCTTGCTGTGTGGGGAAAACTTCCACATGTTGTCAGGCCTCTGAGCCCAAGCTAAGCCATCATATCCCCTGTGACCTGCACGTATACATCCAGATGGCCTGAAGCAACTGAAGATCCACAAAAGAAGTGAAAATAGCCTTAACTGATGACATTCCACCACTGTGATTTCTTTCTGCCCCACCCTAACTGATCAAAGTACTTT
Source organism: Colobus angolensis palliatus (assembly GCF_000951035.1). Classification (NCBI taxonomy): domain Eukaryota; kingdom Metazoa; phylum Chordata; class Mammalia; order Primates; family Cercopithecidae; genus Colobus; species Colobus angolensis. Next base: position 29,198,233 of record NW_012120709.1, on the reverse strand, counting down.
GTAATCTTCCCCACCCTTAAGAAGGCTTTTTGTAGGCCAGGCGAGGTGGCTCACGCCTGTAATCCCAGCACTTTGGGAGGCGGAGGCGGGTGGATCACAAGGTCAGGAGATCGAGACCATCCTGGCTAACACGGTGAAACCCGATCTCTACTAAAAATACAAAAATCAGCCGGGGAGTGGTGGCGGACACCTGTAGTTCCAGCTACTGGCGAGGCTGAGGCAGGAGAATGGTGTGAACCCAGGAGGCGGAGCTTGTAGTGAGCAGGTATGGCCCACTACACTCCAGCCTGGGCCACAAAGCAAAACTCCATCTCGGAAAAAAAAAAAAGGGCCGGGCGTGGTGGCTC
>NW_012120709.1:29171274-29197776 GCF_000951035.1 Colobus angolensis palliatus | reverse complement strand
GGTGGCGGGCGCCTGTAGTCCCAGCTACTCGGGAGGCTGAGGCAGGAGAATGGCGGGAACCCGGGAGGCGGAGCTTGCAGTGAGCTGAGATCCAGCCTGGGCGACAGAGCGAGACTCGGTCTCAAAAAAAAAAAAAAGGTTCTTTGTAATTCTCCCCACCCTTGAGAATGTACTTAAATGTACCTATCCCAAAACCTATAAGAACTAATGATAATCCCACCACCCTTTGCTGACTCTCTTTTCAGGGTCAGCTCGCCTGCCCCAGGAGAAATAAACAGCCTTGTTGCTCACACAAAGCCTGTTTGGTGGTCTCTTCACAGGGACGCGTGAGACATATGTGGTCATAGAAGCCTTCCTCGGTGTTGATGATTGCTATTGTGGTGTAAGGGCAAAGCAAAAACACAGTTTGAGAGTTTTCTGGAAACAACCTCCATTTTACAAAAGAGAAAACTAAAGGCTTTTAATCCCACTCTGCTATTCAGGACACAAAAATTTATGTGTAAGAATATTCATCTAAATAAAATGACCTAGTTTTCCAAAAATAGGGTACTGATTAAATAGTGTATTCATGTACTAGAAATGCAGGAGAAATCATTTTAGACAAATAATTGACGGAAAAATGTTTAGAGAAATAATTGACAGCAAACTGCTAAGTAATAACCTCAACTTTGTTTAATTTAAATATAATTATAAATAATATGGTATTTGCTTGTTCTTTGGGTTTTTCCATATTTTTCAAAATTTACACAATAAACATACATTACTTTTTACACTGTGGGGCTATTTAAAAGCCCATCAGAAATAACCAACAGCTGGCTGGGCGCGGCGGCTCACACCTGTAATCCCAGCACTTTGAGAGGCCGAGGCAAGTGGATCACCTGAGATCAGGAGTTCAAGACCAGCCTGACCAATATGGTGAAACCTCATCTCTACTAAAAATACAAAAATTAGCCGCTGTGGTGGCAGGTGCCTGTAGTCCCAGCTACTCAGGAGGCTGAGACAGAACTGCTTGAATCAGGGAGGTAGGGGTTGCAGTGAGCTGAGATCGTGCCACTGCACTCCAGCCTGGGCAACAGAGCAAGACTCCCTCTCAGAAAAAAAAAAAAAGAAGAAAAGAAAAGAAAGAAAGAACCAACAGCAAACTCCCATCCCTCTTGGCGTCTGGATCCTGAGGAACTGCTTTTAACACGTTCAGATTCTATACAATTGACATCTCCCAAATCAAAACCAAGAAGTCCCCTCAGCTTCTCCCTTTGTTCCTGAAGTATGCAGTAAATAAGTGGGAAACCAAGGCAGTTGAACAGTTCTTTCTCCAAGGCTGGGGCACCTACTATGCCAATTGGCCCAGACCCCTGTGTTCTAAAGAAGTTGGGCAGAGAAACAAAAATAAAACCACTTAATAAAAGAAATTTATGTATAATCTCTCTGCTCAACTATTATGATTATTATTATTATTAGGTATTTAAATGAGGCACTGATGGCAGGATAGGGAGATAAGACAGGACAGAACTGGCTTCATGACTTGGCAAATTCTCTCATCTTGGAGACATGGGAGCACCAGGAAGAAGATGATCATGGAGAAATAGCAAGACTTAGAGGTGTGGTGGGGGAAAAACAGGGGCTGACCTTCAGGCAAACATAGGTCAAAATGCTGATCCCATTTACTGAGTGATGCTGTGTGAATTCTTAACTTTCTCATCTGTAAAATGGGTTTAAAGAGGCTGCTGAAAGAAATAAATACAGCATACAAAACACATAGTAGAAGCATAGCAAAGGACATGCAGTAGGTGCTTAATATCTTTCTCACGGTCCCTCCTCACTCGTCTGCCATCCCCCAATACAACATACCTACTCTCCATTTTCCTCAAACTCTAAAGTTTTCCCTTTTGCAGAAGAGTAACATAAAACCTCCCACTGGAGGCCCAGTGCTGTGAGGGACCATGTTAAGTGGAAGGTTTGAATCAAAGGATAAGTCATTTCATCAGTCATCACTGCTAAGTTAAGAATCAGGCAGGCGCCCAAGCAGAAGGCAAGTTGCCAACTTATTTCATACTTGGAAATACCATGACCTTATATGTATTACACACTCCTAAAGTGTCTACCATGATGCCATCAAAATCATCTACCATTTGTGTGGCTTATGATAGACTTTCTACTTTCGTATTTGTTGCACCTCACTGGAGGTACAGAATAGAAATAGCCTCATTTGCCCAGGTGCGGTGGCTCACACCTGTAATCCCAGCACTTTGGGAGGCTGAGGCGAGTGGATCACTTGAGGTCAAGAGTTCAAGACCAGCCTGGCCAACATGGTGAAACCCCATCTCCACTAAAAATACAAAAATTAGCTGGGCGTGGTGGTGCACGTCTGTAATCCCAGCTACTCCGGAGGCTGAGGCAGGAGAATTGCTTGAATCTGGGAGGTGGAGGTTGCAGTGAGTCGAGACTGTGCCACTGCACTCCAGCCTGGGCGACAAAACTAGACTCCATCTCGAAAAAGAAAAGAAAAGAAATATTGTCATTTTACTTACCAAAAAACAGGGCTTAGAGAGATGGGTTGATTTGTTGGAGATTAGTTGGCACATAGGAATAGCAGCGGGGGAAGAAGGGAATTAGGAAAGGGAAAAAGTCAATGCCTGGACTAGTTATTTCACTAAGGCGTTTGTGGTAGAGTAGGAAGAGACAGTGCCTTCTAGTCTCCATTCTCTTCCCAAGTCCCTGCACACAGAGCTCCATTAAAAGCCTGGATGGCTTTTCCTCCAGGGCCACGTTCTTTCCCTGCATACCACGGCCAAGAGCCTTACTCATCCTGCACAGATCCAGCCCCCAAACAAGTTCTATGGTTGTTTTCTTAACATTTAAGACCATCTCAGTACCATCTCCACCTTTCCTATAAATCTACCAGTCCACTGTCAACAGCATTCTTGGGTCCCGGTTAGGAGGAATGCTTGCTTCCAGATCCACACCCTGGAGTCAAGCCCTCTGCTTCCTCCCAGAATAATTGTACCTGAGTCCGCTGTCTCATGCTCGACCATGCGTGTTGACCAGTCTACTTACATATTTCTCCCTGGTAGCCATTTGTCTCTTCCTCGACATGACTCAGCTCATAGTAGAAAAAATTTGCTTCTCTCAGCTCCACTTAGACTTTGTCTGGCAGACTTTTTGCTAAGCACTTAAGCAGCCCCAAATACCATGTTCCCCAAAGGACTCCAAACCACTTAAGGCCATAGTTGGGATTGGACTTCCTCAGGGAGGAAGTGACCCAGAGAGAAACCTGCTCTTTACAGTCTTTATTTTCCGTGAGCAGAGAGAGAAGGGCCGGGTGGTCTTGCAGTGTTGTGGCAGAAAGAATGCCTGGCAGGCCTGGGTTCAGTACCTGCTTTGCTCCTCCCTGGCTGTGTGGGCTTGTGCAACTCAACTTCTCAGAGCCTCAGTTTTCTCCTCAATAAATGGTGATAACATCATCTGTTCAGCCTGTATCCAAATAGGGCTGCCATGAAGCTCAAAGAAGACCCCACGAGGTGAAAATGCTCTGTAGAATGTAATGAGCTATAAAAATGAGAGGCGCTGGCCGGGTGTGGTAGCTCATGCCTGGAACTTTGGGAGGCTAAGGTGGGTGGATCGCCTGAGGTCAGGAGTTCAAGACCAGCCTGGCCAAAATGCTGAAACCCCGTCTCTACTAAAAATACAAAAAAATTAGCTGGGCATGGTGGCGCGTGCCTGTAATCCTAGCTACTCAGGAGGCTGAGGCAGGATAATCGCTGGAACCCAGGAGGCGGAGGTTGCAGTGAGCCGAGATCACACCATTGCACTTCAGCCTGGGCGACAGAGCGACACAAAATAATAATAATAATAATAATAATAAAGAAGTGTTGTCATTATCACGAGGAGGTGTTGGATGAAAACATTTTATATTTTGAAAACTCTATGTCTGCCTATACATTGGAGCACTCACAGGCAGACACTTTCAGAGGGAAACCCTACCCTAGGTAAGAAGGACAAAGATAAACAAATTAATTAACTCTACAGTATTTCTTGAGCACCTGCTCTGTGGCAAGCACTCTTCCAGGCGGGAGAATCAGGGTAATGAATGAGGCAGTCAAGGTCTTTGCTCTCAGAAAGCTACATCCTGGGGATGGGGATATGGGACAGAGAATAAGCAAATAAAGAAGAAAAACAAGGCAAGTCGTCCTTCCACTGAGGGTACAATGGACTTTCACCCTATTTTCCTATTCTGAGGCTGCAGAAATATCAGTTACAAACTCTAATCCAAGGAAAAGACCCAGAATTGGTGGAAAAAAGATAGTACTTTCCTCTTGCCGGGGTAAGATACTGCAGTTTCAGACCCAGGGCCCATGAAGATATGTTGATGAGCCAGAATGAAAGAATGAAACATCTGGACAAATGATTTATCAGTGATATAAGGATTTCTAGCCTCTGCTTGGAAGCCTTGTTGAAAATCTCTTAAAAAATAAACACAGGCTGGGTGCGGCGGCTCACGCCTGTAATCGCAGCACTTTGGGAGGCCGAGGTGGGTGGATCACCTGAGGTCAGGAGTTCGAGACCAGCCTGACCAACATGGAGAAACCCCGTCTCTACTAAAAATATAAAAATTAGCTGGGCGTGGTGGTGCATGCCTGTAATCCCAGCTACTCAGGAGGCTGAGGCAGGAGAATCATTTGAACACAGGAGGTGGAGGTTGCAGTGAGCCAAGATCGCGCCACTGCACTCCAGCCTGGGCAACAAGAGCGAAACTCTATCTCAAAACAACACCACCACCAACAAACACAAACCTGCATCACTTTGAGTTCCTCTTTACTTTTCCAAATTCAGGAAACTGAACCAAATCTTTTCTGTTCTAAAATTGTTCACACCTCATCCTTCATCATATGTCACCCCCTCCAGGAAGCCTCACCTGCTTTAGTGAGGTGAACACACACTCTTTTCCACAGCTCTTGCTATCTGTGAATAAGTACACACAGCATTTTCACAATATACCACCATTCCTAACTTTTGCTTGTCCCTCACTAGAAGATAAGCATCCCCAGGCCAGGGCTAGGCCTTCCTTATTTGATTTTGACTTCTTAGCACCTAGTATCAGGCAGGCACATAGTAGGAACTCAATAAATGCTTACTCACTAGATCACTCTTCATTGATCAATCTTGTCTCTACAGCCAATTTATTAGATGGGTTGAATGTGAATACAGACTCCAGGATACACCTTGTAAATGCATATAATGGGACAAAATGTCTCATCTCAGTCTATTCTTCAGCTGACTTTCTCATTTTTTCTATAAGAATGTGTGCCATATCTGATGTTTTACCAAGAGTTGGTCAAGTGAGCTTTTGATCCAAATGAGATCTACATTAAAAACTGATAGTTTCCTCTTGACTTAACTATCAACTTAAAGGAACTACAATAAATAGATGTTCCCTGCCATCCAGGGCTGCGATCAGCCTCATCCAGACTATGGAGACTTTAGACATTTGACCTGGTCGTCAACAAGAAAATTACAAATAAAAAAACCAGAAAAGACTGGGCAGGGAAGCTAATTACACTAAGAGATGCAACCCTCCATCTCAAGTACAGACCTTATTTGAAATCTGGCTCACACACACACACACACATATTTCTTTTAAATTATAAGGTAATTGAGGATATGTGATTACTGACTAAATATTTGATGATATTAAGTAATTATTTTTCGGGTGTGATAATGAGCCTGTGGTCATATTTTATTTATTTATTTTTTATTATTATTTCTTTGAGACGGAGTCTCGCTCTGTCCCCCAGGCTGGAGTGCAGTGGCACAATCTCAGCTCACTGCAACCTGCGCCTCCAGTGTTCAAGCGATTCTCCTGCCTCAGCCTCCCAAGCAGCTGGGATTACAGGCGTGCACCACCATGCCCGGCTAATTTTTGTATTTTCAGTAGAAACAGGGTTTCGTCATATGGGCCAGGCTGGTCTCCAACTCCTGACCTCAAGTGATCTGCCCGCCTCAGCCTCCCACAGTGCTGGGATTATAGGTGTGAGCCACCATGCCAGGCCCTGTGGTCATATTTTAAAGAATCATAGTCTTTTAAAGATGTAAACTGAAATACAGACTACATGATACATCTAAGATTTTTTTTTTTTAAACAAAGTCTCACTCTATCTCCAGGCTGGAGTGCAGTGGCGACTCACCGCAGCCTCAACTTCCAAGGCTCAAGGGATCCTCCCACCTAAACCTCCCAAGTAGCTGTGACAGCAGGCACGCACCACCACGCCTGGGTAACTTATTTTTTGTAGAGATGGGGTCTTATACTATATTGCCCTGGTCTCAAGGCTGGTCTCAAGACCAGCTCCTGGGCTCAAGCAATCTTCCTGCCTTGGCCTCCCAGAGTTTTGGGATTACAGGCGTAGCCACCGTGCCTCACCCTAAAATTTAATTCAAAATTATATGGGGGACGGTGGGGAAGTGGGTGGTATTGATGAAACAGGATCAGGGATGAACTGCTTGATGCATTTGTTTCACTTTACTACCTTACGATAAGTTAGAAAATTTCCATTAAATTTTTTTAATCAGTAGTTTATTTTATTTCTAATCACGGTAGGGTGGCCAGTGAATTCTACAGAGCATGCTTACCCATGACGGTGCTGGGCTTGGTGCAGCTCCCTCTTGGAGGGGAGGGGAGGGGAGGGGAGGCAGCCCAGAGCTGGGTTATGGAGAGTTGGCCCCTAGTGTCCTAATTACCATCGTCCTCAAAGAAGCTCTTGGTTAGAAGGAGATGTGCATCTCAGGCTCCAGGAACCAAATGAAGGAGAAAGAAGTGTTTCTCAACTTTTTATACAGAAAGATAAAATCTCGGGAAAGGCAGACTGGAAAGAATATTGAATTTAGAGTTACTCCCTGCCCCACAACTGGGACAAGTGCACTTCTCTGTGCCTTAGTGTCCCTATCTATAAAATGGGAATATAACTACCGTCCACATCAAAGAACTGCCATGAGGATGAGATGAGGTCTCATACTGGACGGTGAGAGGCAGCTTGGGGCTGTGGGTCAGACTTGCGTCTGATGGTGGCTCCATTGTACCATCCACACAGTCAACTACTAAATAAAAACTATTATAATTAATTATTTAAGAAAAAGCAATCTGTCCAAGGCCTCACAGCGCGTCACAGGAGGAGAATTTGCACTCCTGTCCTCGCAGCGATCCCTCCGAGCTGTACATGGGCAGATGATTCATGACCAGTGCTTTTTTGACAAGGCAGGGAGAACAGACAGGAGATGGGCCCATCTTGTCCTGACAGCTGGGCCACCCTGGGTGGCAGTGATGAGTCAGCCTTGCTGCTGCCACACGCAGCACACAAGGCTTCCCAAGCCCAGGAAGAGCATTGTGGATCGCAGACGCGCTGACCATGCAGTTGTGTGATGGCAATAGACGACTTGTCTCTTTGTGTACCTTCCCCAAAAGCACTCAAGTAACCTAACAGGCTTCTACCAGCCTCCAAATAGAAGCATCTTTTTTTCAAACCCTGAAGGGATCAAGCAAGCCAGAGGGGAAGCATGTAGGTTTGCATGCATGTGCCTGTGCGTGTGTGTGTGTGTGTGTGTGTGTGTGTGTAAGGAGGATGCATATGAACCTGTGTCTATTACCCCTGCAGACAGCGTGCTATCCCAGTGTCATGGTGGAAGAACAAGGAATAAGATGTTCAAACAGTGGATGACCAGGTCCCTACTTCCCAGGACTCAGCTTTCTTTGGAGGGAAGCTTATCCATGTTCCCCGAGGACCTCCCTACATATGTGACTTCAGAGTGGACTGTTCAGTGTGGCTTGTCTAGGACTTAAATTCTCAATCTCATCATTGCCTTTCTGTGCCCAAAACCAAAGCAGCAGAGGTACAAGAAGGCAAAACTCCGTTTCCTCTGTCAGCACTGCTCCTGTCTGACTGAGGAATCTGGCTAGAACAAGAAGAAATAGGGCCAGAGCTGGGGCTATGTATGTAGAAATTTTGGCTGGATTTTTTAAAAAAATCAACAGTGTCTTGGATTTTGTCACACGAAAAATCACTTGACATCCTACAGTTTTGGATAAGAAAACAAAGGGAATGCTTGATTCATTCTATTATGCTTTTAAGTAACTGTTACAATGAAAGATTCATTAATTACTATGCAAGAGCAAGGTTTCAACAAAAACAAATAGGAATATATTAAATAATTTCTAGCTAAACTTCATTTGTTATGGAATAGCACCTAATCTAATTTTCACTTTGCTAAATAAAAAAGTTTTGTATCTTATTTCAGGTGTTGAAATGCCTGGGGTCTCGCTCTGGACAACACGCTGCCCTGGGACAGGCTGCTCACAGCAGTTTGGCTTTGACACAGCAGCTCTGACATTAAAAAGCCCTTACCCACCATTTGTAACATATCAGAAAAGTTACTTTGCCTTTTACGCATCCTTTACTCTGCTTTGGTTGTGGAGGAGAAAAGATAGGACTCTGGTTCTCCTTTCAAATCAGCTATGCATAGAATAAAGGAAGAACACGGACAGGTGGTAGCTCACGCCTGTAATCCCAGCACTTTGGGAGGCTGAGGTGGATGGATCACCTAAGGTTGGGAGTTCAAGACCAGCCTGACCAATATGGAGAAAACTTCGTCTCTACTAAAAATACAAAATTAGCCGGGCGTGGTGGCACACACCTGTAATCCCAGCTACTCGGGAGACTGAGGCGGGAGAACCGCTTGAACCTGGGAGGCAGAGGTTGTGGTGAGCCCAGATCACGCCATTGCACTCCAGCCTGGGTAACAAGAGCAAAACTCTGTCTCGAAAAATAAATAAATAAATAAATAAATAAAAATAAAGATAAAGGAAGAGCACTTGATAGGAAGGCAGCAGACCTGCATTGAAGTCCTAACCAGTAACAAGCTGTGCTACTCTCAGCAAGTCACTGTCCCACTCTCAGTCTCTATTTCCTGATCTGAAAATAAGGATTTACTTTAGGTGTCCTTCCCCGTGCCTTTGATTTTCACAATCACTCTCTGAAGCTTATAGTTCAGTAGGTTTTATCTGAAGCTGAAGATCCAGAATCCTACAGATCAAGAGCCAGCAAACTACAGCCCAGGGGCCAATCCAGCCCACCTCCTGCTTTTGTATAGCCTGTGAGCTAAGAATGGTTTTCACATTTTTAAATAGTTAAAACAATTGGTTGGGCGTGGTGGCTCATGCCTGTAATCCCAGCACTTTGGGAGGCCAAGGCCGGTAGATCACTTGAGGTCAGGAGTTTGAGACCAGCCTGGCCAACATGGTGAAACCCCATCTCTACAAAAAATACAAAAATTAGTCAGCCAAGGTGGTGGGCACCTGTAATCCCAGCTACTCAGGGGGCTGAGGAAGGAGAATCACTTGAACTTGGGAGGCAGAGGTTGCAGTGAGCCAAGATTGCATCGCTGTACTCCAGCCTGAGTGACAGCGAGAGACTCCATCTCAAGCCAAAAAAAAAAAAAAAAGAAGATGAAAAAAATCAAAAGAAGAATGACAATGGTGTGACCGATAGAAATTATATAAAATTGAAATTTCAGTGCCCACAAATAAACTTTCACTGGAACGTAGCCATGCTTATTTGTTTATGTATCATCCGCGTCTGCTTTTGCACTGCAAAACAGCAGAGTTGAGTAGCCACCATGGAGACCATATGGTCAGCAAAGCCTGAAATGTTTACTCTCTGGCCCTTTACAGAGTTTGCTGGTCCTTACCAGCAAACTCAGTATGTACACTGAAGTTTGTGATCAAGGTGTCACGAACTTCAGTGTACATACCAATCACCTAAGGATCTTATTAAAGTGGAGATTCTAATGCAGTGGGTTTGAGGTAGAGCTGAGATTCTATGTTTCTAACAAGTTCCTGGTTGGTACCAAAAGGGCTGGTCTGAGGACCACATTTTGAGTGGCAAGGCTAGGCTCTCTCAGACAAATGTGGTTACATCATGAACTCACTCACCATCCTTTGGAGCCTTTCTGGGGCCTTCAAAATAAACTAAGACTGCCTAATACAATGTGATTGTCGCCAGCTTCTCCAGCTCCACTGCCCCCAAACACACAATCCTTTGGTGCACCAGGATTTCTCATCCATCGTGTCTATGCACGCACTGACCTCTTCAACTACACTATCCCCTCCTCGCCCCACCCCTTCACCCTCAACATGTCCAATTGCCCAACTTCCTGTCTTCGCATCCTCAGCTCCAGTGGCACCTCCTTAGAGTGGAACCTTCCTGGATCCTGTGAGTCTTATGCTGTCTGGGCTACGTGGCTTTTAGTGAGGTCTCTTAGTACCTTGTGGACCTCTTCACAGCCTGAATTACATGGTTGTGATACTACGGCCCTTAAACGCAGAGGCGTCCTTGTTTATTCCTGCATATCCAGTAGCCAAGCATAGTTCTTGGTACATCATGGGGTATAATGAGTGTTATTTGGAATGGAACAAATGGATTGCCCAGGATTATGCAGCAAACCAAGCAAAAAGCTGGGACTAGAGTCCACACTTTCTAAATCTCGGTGTGTGGTTCCTTTTCCCTAAGCCATGCCTCATAAGTGGATACTCATTCTCCTAACTGATGGAGGAATTTGTTCCATAGCATTCCAAACTCTGAATGCTCTGAAACTCTTAAGAGCGTTTGGGAATGGCAGCCCCTCCCCGCGACTCACTCCTCTGTAGAGCACAGGGGTCAATCAGCTCCTGAAAACACACCTTTCAGCCTCTGGGCAGTGGGTCCTGGGGTGATGGTGGCAGTGGCTGCCGGATCATCATGTATACTAACGAGTCATGTGGAAGTGACTCCAAGTGGTTAGTGAGAGGCCTAGGAAAGTGATTCAGTCTTCACCACCTTCACTCCTAGAGGCTGCAGGCATTTCCCTTTTCACTTCTTGTGGTTTCTATTTTCTTATTGGACACCTGGACCCAAAGGAACATGGGTCAGCCAGACAGATCGAGGCTGAGTGCAGCCACAGTGGAAAGAAGGGCAGAGAGCATGGTCCCCACTGTGACCCCTGCCAGCTGAAAGAGCTGTGGCAGGATGGAGTAGGGTCCCCACCTGGCCTCAAACTCCCACCATTCAGTTCACACAGGTATTCTCTCCAGGTCACTGATGGCTGATGTGAACTGAACTGAACTGTTTCCTCTTAAAATTCATATACTGAAGCCCTAACCTTTAATATGATGGTATTTGAAGATGGGGCCTTTGGGAGGTAATTAGGGTTAGATCAGTTCATGGGAGGAATTCTAATGATGAGATTAGTGCCCTTGGCCCATGCCTATAATCCCAGCACTTTGGGAAGCCGAGGCAGGCAGATCACCTGAAGTCAGGAGTTTGAGACCAGCCTTGCCAACATGGCAAAACCCTGTCTCTACTAAAAATACAAAAACTAGCTGGGCACAGTGGTGGAAACTGGGTGTGGTGGTGGGCACCTGTAATCCTAGCTACTTGGGAGGCTGAGGCAGAAGAATTGCTTGAATCTGGGAGGCAGAGGTTGTGGTGAGCTGAGATCCTGCCACTGCACTCCAGCCTGGGTGACAGAGTAAGACTCTGTCTCAAAAAAACAGAATAGTGCCCTTATAAGATTATAAGAGACTTTTTTTTTTTGAGACTGAGTTTTGCTCCTGTTGCCCAGGCTGGAGTGCAATGGCACAATCTCAGCTAGCACAGGGTATATGAAATAATAAATGTTAATAAAAGGTTATTAAAGAGATGAATGAATGAACTGAGTGCTTATTATATACCAGGTACCATGCAAAGGGGTAGGGAAAGAGAAAAGACTAAGACACCATCTCTCCAAGGAGTCACAGTCTAGTCTGGGAAACTGCCATAAGCTGACCTTGATGATGTGATAACGGTAAGTGTTCCACCAGAGGCATGATATCGGGTATGTACAATGTTCCAGGGCAGCACAGATGCACATAAACACATTCTGCCTTGAGATGGGAATGTAGTATGTAGAGGAGTTAGGAATGGATAATACAACCCGAGAAATTTTCTCAAAGGAGAGAATATTTGAAAAGAATGTACAGTACTGCCTTGGTATCCATAGGGGATTGATTCCAGGACCTCCCTCAGATATCGAAATCCTCAAGTCCTTGATATCAAATGGTGGTGCAGTATTTGCATATAACCCATGCACATCCTCCTGTGTACTTTAAATCATCTCTAGGTTACTTATAATACCTAACACAACATAGAAGTTATGTAAATCATTGTTATACTGTATTGCTTAGGAAATAACGGCTGGAAAAAAATCTGTTCATGTTCAGTATACGTGTAATTTTTCCCCCCAATATTTTTGATTTGCAATTGGATGAAACCACAAATTCAAAACCCATGGACATGGAGGGCCGACTGTATAAGATTTCATCTAAGAGAAAAATGCACCCAGGAAGAAGTTATCCATGGATTCATCAACAAACATAAGCAAGACCCAGAGGTGTTGAAAATGCAAGGGCTACAGTGATAATGGCGGCTTTCATAAAGGTGGCTGAGTCACACAGCAGGGCCTGGGGGCGGGAGGCAAAGGTGAGCAGGAAGGGCCGGAAGGTGGGCAGAAGGGAGGCAAAGGTGAGCAGGAAATACAGAAGGGAGCCTAAGGGAAAGATAGGGAGACAACAATTCAATAGTACAGGAATGCTGGAATGTCGCTATTTAGATTTTTATTTTTATTTTTTTGAGACAGGGTCTGGCTCTGTCACTCAGACTGGAGTACAGAGTGCAGTGGCACATTCTTGGCTCACTGCAACCTCCATCTCCTGGGCTCAAGGGATCCTCCCACCTCAGCCAGAGTAACTGAGACTACAAGTCTGCACCATCACACCCAACTAGTTTTTGTATATATTGTTTTTTTGAGATGGAGTTTTGCTCTTGTTGCCCAGGCTGGAGTGCACTGGCGCAACCTCAGCTCACTGCAACTTCCGTCTCCCGGGTTTTCAAGTGATTCTCCTGCCTCAGCCTCCTGAGTAGCTGGGATTATATAGGTGCCTGCCACCACGCCCAGCTCATTTTTGTATTTTTAGTAGAGACAGGTTTCACCATGTTGGCCAGGCTGCTCTCGAACTCCTGACATCAGGTAAACCACCTGCCTCGGCCTCCCAAAGTGCTGGGATTATAGGCATGAGTCATCCTGCCCAGGCAGTTTTTGTATTTTTTTAGTAAAGACAGGGTTTCTCCTTGTTGCCCAGGCTGATCTCGAACTCCTGGGCTCAAAGCAGTCCTCTTGACTCAGCCTCTCAAAGTGTTGGGATAACAGGCATGAGCCACCGCGCCCAGCTAAAAATTTTTAAAATGAAATCTTACAAGAGCTGTTAGCGTGAGGTGGGAGAGCTGAGGGGTCTAAAGGCAGATGAATATAAGTGCATTGGCACAGTCATTTCTGAGTGGGATAAATCCTTTAATGTATCTGTCTTGCTTCTCTCATTTGTAAACCAGAAGTACTGCTTACAATACTTTCCTCAGGATTGAGAAAAGAGTAAAATTACACATTAGCAGGTTCAGAACAAATGTAAGCTCTCACTCTCTATTTAATTATAGAGTTCCGAATACCCTGCAGTTCCAAGATGGTCTGCTGCAAAGTGGAGGAAAATGGGCTCCGCCTTCAGCAGGTGCCTCCTTGTTTTGTGATTATCTACTGTTTATGCATCTATCTCCCTCCTAATCTCAGAAATTCACTGGGCCTAGGATTACATCCTGTTTGATCTCTGGGGGCTATGGACCGAAAATGCTTGGCTCAACAGAGGTGCTCCCTGCAGCTCTGAAGAACTAAATTGCACAGATGGGCAAAGTAGACATAAACTGTCTTACCCAAAGTCACAGGACAGAACAGCGGCTGAGCTAGTTCTAGAACTTTGACCTCACAGTCCATTGATTTCATGACGCCACATGGTCTCAGACCAAACAGAACAAAGACTCTGATCTGTCAGGACATATAAATTCCTCTCCAAATCCCCACCAAATGGGAACTGCCACAGAACACTGAGCATCGTGTCACCTTTCTCTTTCTCAGAACAGCATCCACACTTTCACACAGAGGAACAGAACCAACAATCAAAACAACTCTTAAAAACACTTTCCTGCAATGTGGTCTCTAAACACAGGAAACAGCAGCTGGCTGCATTGCCAGTAATGCTTATTTGCCAGTCAGGGTGCTAGAGCTCTGTGTGCAAGTTTAAAGCTGTTATCCAGGAACAAAAATAAACCAGCAAAGCAGAAACCGAGGCACTGTAAACATGGGTCTAATAAAAGGTTTTTGGAGCCAGGAAAACTTGGGTTAGGGACCCAGCTCTGCCACTTAATCATGGTGCATGTTTAATAAACTCAGTTTCCTCATCTGTAAAATGGGTTTATTAATACTAACGGCAGGCCAGGCACAGTGGCTTACGCCTGTAATCCCAGCACTTTGGGAGGCGAGGGTGAGGAGTTCGAGACCAGCCTGGCCAACATGGTGAAGCCCTGTCTCTACTAAAAATATAAAAATTAGCCGGGTGTGATGGTGCATGCCTGTAATCCCAGTTCCTCAGGAGGCTGAGACAGGAGAGCACCTTTAATCCAAAAGGCAGAGGTTGCAGTGAGCTGCGACTGTGCCACTGCACTCCAGCCTGGGCCACAGAGTGAGACTCTGTCTCCAAAAAAAAAAACAAAAACAAAAACAAAAACAACTAACTGCAGAGGTTTGCTGTCCTGAGTAAGAAAGTGTTTGGGCT
The DNA here is from genome assembly GCF_000951035.1 of Colobus angolensis palliatus. Classification (NCBI taxonomy): domain Eukaryota; kingdom Metazoa; phylum Chordata; class Mammalia; order Primates; family Cercopithecidae; genus Colobus; species Colobus angolensis. The sequence continues at coordinate 29,183,060 of NW_012120709.1, read as the reverse complement.
GGGTGCAGTGGCTCGCACCTGTAATCCCAGTACTTTGGGAGGCTGAGGCGGGCAGATCACGAGGTCAGAAGATCAAGACCATCCTGGCTAACATGGTGAAACCCCGTCTCTATTAAAAATACAAAAAAATTAGCCGGATGTGGTGGCGGGCACCTGTAGTCCCAGCTACCTGGGAGTCTGAGGCAGAAGAATGGCTTGAACCCGGGAGGCGGAGCTTGCAGACAGCCACATCGCACCACTGCACTCCAGCCTCAGGGACAGAGCTAGACTCTGTCTCAAAATAAAGACAATGTTTGTAAGGTGCCATGGCTTATGATTGGCATATAAGGGATGACTGAATGGTATTTACCTCCAACACCTTTGAGGATCTAATATCAATTCACTTGACAAAATCCAGCTCTTCAGAGGAATGAGGGGCCCCAACTGGAGTTATTTTCACTGGTTCTTCCATGATTCCATAGCACCATTTACATCTCTGTGTTTGGGCACTTAGCAGACTGCTACATACTTATTTGGTTTTCTTTTTTTCTTATTTTAATATAATTTAATTTAAATTTTTGTTTTCCCTACTAGACTGGGAGCACCAAGGCGGCAGCTCATTCTTTATTCACATCTGTTTCTTTTGATCCTAGCAGAGCACACACTTAATAAACCTGTGTGGGAATAACAACAACACAGCCCTATTAACAGGAAATTAGTGGAAGGAAGAAAAAGAGGCATCCTGAACCCTAGATGTGCAGCTCTAAAAAGATACTTTAATATTCTGGCAGGAGTCCAGCAGTAAGCTGAGAGAGGCTGAAGAAATTTGAGAGTACTTCCTTCTTCATCGTGATCTTCTTTTTCTTTTAAAGTAGAAAACCACCTCTGCAGAAAGGGCAATTTCAGAGCAAAGAGGACCAAACAAGGAAATAGTCTTGGACTCTTTAGCAAAAAAAAGGGGTTGCAATATACATTCTCTCCATCATCAGAAATTGCAGTGACAATAGAAAGAGCAGCAGGCCTTCTGGAACTTTTTTAAGTGATGGAGTCTCGCTCTGTCGCTCACGCTGGAATGCAGTGGCACAATCTCGGCTCACTGCAAGCTCCACCTCCCGGGTTCACCCCATTCTCCTGCCTCAGCCTCCTGAGTAGCTGGGACTACAGGTGCCTGCCACTATGACTGGCTAATTTTTTATTTTTTAATTAATTTTTTTTTTTTTTGAGATGGAGTCTCGCTCTGTCGCCCAGGCTGGAATGCAGTGGCACAATCTCGGCTCACTGCAAGCTCCACCTCCCGGGTTTACACCATTCTCCTGCCTCAGCCTCCCGAGTAGCTGGGATTACAGGCGCCCGCCACCTCGCCCAGCTAGTTTTTTGTATTTTTTAGTAGAGATGGGGTTTTACCATGTTAGCCAGGATGGTCTCGATCTCCTGACCTCGTGATCCGCCCGTCTTGGCCTCCCAAAGTGCTGGGATTACAGGCTTGAGCCACCGCGCCCGGCCTATTTTTTAATTTTTTTTATTTTTAGTAGAGACGGGTTTCACTGTGTTAACCAGGATGGTCTCGATCTCCTGACCTCGTGATCTGCCCGCCTCAGCTTCCCAAAGTGCTGGGATTACAGGCATGAGCCACTGCGCCCAGCCCTGGAACTTTGTATGGTAAGGAGTTAAAGGTTGGCTAAAGCTATTCCTCCTACTGCTGAAAACTTCAGCCTCCTAACTGTTACAAATTCAAATCCTCCTGAGTCTCAAGTACCTGTACTCCCAGCTCAACGGTTCCTTTTCTTCCTTCTAAGGTGGCTGTTCTGCCCTGGCTTGGTTACACTGGACTTGCTTCCCATCTCCTTTGCTGAGGCCTCTCTCAGCACTAACCCCTTCCCAAAATGCTGAGCGCAACTCACTGTCATATGCCCAGAGGCCAGACAGTGGCTGGCCAGTGAATGCTTGCCCAACCAAAGAATGCTGAGGGCTCACCTTTCCTAAGGACATTGCTCAATTCCAACAGTTCATCCCTGCACATCCCCTCAGCCCTGGGGTACGGATAATCCATCCCTGACCAACCGGGGAATCATGCCCATGAAAGCAGCTATCCAGAAGCTAATCCATAAAGGACACCCCTAGAGGCCATGTCCCCACTGCAGGCTGGCCCAGCCTGGTCCCCTAGGGACTTCAGGTATGCTCCTGACTCCAACGCAGAATGCTTGGCTCCTTCTGAGGAGGTTAACCAGGAAGCTCTGCTGTGCTCACCCAGAACCAGAGGACACGCTCCCTGAGGAGGTCGAGCATCTGTACGCGGGCCAATGGTTTCCAAAAGTTGTTTTTCCTTGTGAACTAAAATCCGACCCTGTCCCCAGCAATTGTAACCACTCATTAAACTTCACAAAATAGGCCGGGCATGGTGGCCCACACCTGTAATCCCAGCACTCTGGGAGGCCGAAACAGGCAGATCACCTGAGGTCAGGAGTTTGAGATCAGTCTGGCCAACATGGTGAAACCCCATCTCTACTAAAAACACAAAAATTAGCTGGGCGTGGTGGTGCGCATCTGTAATCCCAGCTACACGGGAGGTTGAGGTTGAGGCAGGAGAATCGCTTGAACCTGGGAGGCAAAGGTTGCAGTGAGCCAAGATCGTAACACTGTACTCCAGCCTGGGTGACAGGGAGACTCGTCTCAAAAAAAAAAAAAAAGTTCACAAAATAGGCATCTGTTTTTCAGATGACAGCCCTTTCACTATTAGAGGAGAGATACCCTCCCTCCCTCTCTATCATATCACAATATGTTGAAGTCATTTGCTTGAGTCTGTCTTCTCCAAGAGGTTGGGGTCTCCTTGTGGTCAGGGTCTTATTCATGATTGTACCTTCAGAATGCGGCACAATTCCCAGGTGCCCGGCACCAAGTCACTGCTCAGTAAATTTTTGTTGGACTAACAGGAGCCCGGGTCTGTCCTGCCTCAACATCTTCCTTATCTCTGCATGTCTTTTCCAGACTAAACATCAGTAGCCTGCACGACCTGTTTCCCAGGACAACCCACTCCGGGCCGCGGCTGGTGCCCCAGAATGCAGAAGATGGAAAGCGAACATTAGAAAAACCAAACAACAAAAAGCAAACAAAAAAAAACTTCAAATACTGAGATTCCATCCTCCACATCCTTCGGAGCCAGCTGCACAGCAAACAGCAACCGTCTGTTTACTCAACGCCCCCTGGGAGTCATCCCATTCGGAAGTCTTCACCAGTCACGCACGATGCGGGCCATCTCGCGAAGGCGGTTTTCCTGGTGTCCCACTGCTCTTCCTCCGAGGCCCATCTCCTGCTCCACTGGTCTGCAGGGCTGGCAGCCACAGGCCGGAACAGGACAGCCCACTTGCGGCCTCCCTGCCAAGGCCTGATGGATAAAGTGATACCGGGAGATCTGTGGCGCCTGAGGCGGCCAGACAGCAAGCAGACACAGCTGTCTGTTCAGCCTTCCATTTGTGGGCCTGTGGTCTTACGTTTGGAGGAAGATAAGAACTTCAAATGTTCTCCTCCATCCTGATGTAGAAAAGCTGCTGCAGATCCCAGGAGGGACATCTTGATCGATCAGTGGATTTTCAAGACCAGGTGCACACCACCACGCTGGGGTTTCGCCACATTGCTTAGGCTAGTCTCGAACTCCTGGCCTTAAGCAATCCACCTCCCTCAGCCTCCCAAAATGCTGGGATTACAGGCGTGAGCCACTGCGCCTGGCCCATGGATTTTTCTTGACAAGACAGCACCTCTGAACTTGCAAGGCCAAGCAGAAGGCAGGAGTGGTGTGGCTCCCACTGTGTGCTGAGGAGGAGCACTGTTCCACACTCCTAAGCCAGCTCCCCGCATCTCTGTTCCCCTCCTCAGAACACTCATCACATAAACTGAACGCTATTGAAATTATTCCTTCTAGCAGGGTGCGGTGGCTCACGCTTGTAATCCCAGCACTTTGGGAGGCCGAGGCGGGCGGATCACCTGTGGTTAGGAGTTCCAGACCAGCCTGGGCAACATGGCAAAACCCCATCTCTACTAAAAGTACAAAAATTAGCTGGGTGTGGTCGAGCACGTCTGTAATCTCAGCTACTCCGGAGGCTGGGGCAGGAGAATCACTTGAACCTGGGAGGCGGAGATTGCAGACAGCCACATCGCACCACTGCACTCCAGCCTGGGCAACAGAGCTCGGTCTCGACAAATAAATAAATGAATAAATAAATAATAAATTATTCCTAGGCTCCACCCAGGTCTTGAAGAGGGTGGGGAGGAAACAGAAACACACTCTTACTGAAAGACTTAGAATAGCTTATTAACATACCCAGAGTCCCCTTCTGTACTCAACGCTGTGAGCCCAACCACCATACCTACCATTTGTCATGCACTTAAGGTCAGGCTCTGCACTCACCATTCTTATATGTATTATCTCATCTAATTATTGTAACAATTCCTTGAGGCACAGACTATTACCTTCATTTAACAGAAGACAAAACTGAGCTTAGAGGGATTTGGTAACCTAAGTGGAGTAGGAATTTGAATGTACATCAGTTTGATCATACACTCAAGTAGCAGACACACCACTATGCATTCTGCCCCAGGAGCCCCTTCTCGAGGCCGCAAGATTAGGAACATGCTTCCTATTTCTACCACAGAGGTTCATCTGGCAGCAGCAGGTGGAGGCTGGGATAGGTGGTTGGCAGAGACGTGGTGCTCTGTGACCCGTAAGTACAATCCTGTGCCCATCTTCTCACAGTTGGGAGCTGAGATGGGCAGTGTATATACACACACAAACATTCACATTCAGAAACACATACACACACTATTCCACAAAGTGTGATAACATCATTCCAACTCCAGACCACATCACTAGACAGCCAATCACACTGCATTTAGCTGGGGCCAAGTCAAAAACCAAACCAATGGGCAAGTTAGGTTGCCCTCTTGACCTCAGTTCCATGTAATCTAGAGACGTCACATCATTTATTTGGATCTCAAGTTTCCTTCCTTCTGCTATTCATCAAACCTTACTGAACACTAGCTACATGCCAATACCATGGGTGCTGGCTAAGAACTCTTGAGTATGGAGTCAACTGCCTGGGGTTTGCAACCTGGTTTCTACCACTTTCTAGCTGTGTGATGTTGGGCAAGTTAAAATCTCTATGCTTCAGTTTTCTTGTCTGTAAAATGGGTATAATAACAGTTACTATCTCAAGAGGGTTGTTATGAAAAATAAAACAAAATAATACATATGTTAGGTGTTGAAGATATTGTCTGGCACAAAGTAGGTACCCAGTGAAGGTTAGCTATGACTACCTGCTGCTTGGGTTGGGAATGGTAAGGGTGATGAGTTAGCAACAGAAATGTCATGAACTCAGGGGAAAGGCAGACCAAGCGCTTACACACACACATGCTGTGGCTGACAGAATAATAGTCACCAAAGCTGTCCATGTCCTAATTTGCAGACCCTATGAATAAGTGACCTTACATGGCAAAAGAGACTTTGCAGATGTGATTCAGCTGAGGAGCTTGAGCTGGGAAGATACAATCATTAGGGCCCTTATAAGGAAAAGAATGAGGCCGGAGAGTCAGAGACAGAAGGCGGAGGTGATGACGATGAGGAAGGCTTGGAGTGATGTACTTGAAGATGGAAGAGGAAGGGGCCACTAGCCAAGGGATGCAGGCGGACTCTGGAAGAAAGTCAAGGAAACACATTCTTTCCAGGAAGAACACAGTTCTACTGACCCGTTGACATTAGCCCATGATACCCATTTCAGACTTTTGACTTCCCAACTGAATAAATGTGAATCCATGTGTGTTGTTGTAAGCCACTGAATTTGTAGTAATTTGTGAGAGCAGCCATAGGAAGCTACTACACATGCTTTTGGCTATATTTGCTGCATTTCACAAAGCCTCTTGTATTTCACAAAAGCCACTTGCTAACTCATTATGACTCATGTCTCTAGTTCCCAAAAGAGATAAAGTGAAAATTTAAGCTTCCAGAAGGATGTGTTTACTTTGGTGGAGATGGCTTCTCGAGTGACTACTTCTGTTCCTCACCCTGACAGAATTAGCCTTTCTGAAACAGTGGTGCTTGGCAAGGAAGAAGACTAGAATAGCCCACTAAATACCACACAAAACCAACAGTTCACAGTACTTTGAGAGCCTCAAAGTACCAGGACCCAATTGTTGGTAACAAATAATAGTATCACTTTGCATATGCATGACTTTTTGTGGTTTTTTTATTACTTTTAGATCCATTGCCTCATTTTGAGGCAGCCACCTATAGAAATAACGTTCAAAACCACATCCTCAGAAAGTGACAGATCCAGGACTTGAGCCAAGTCTTCTGTCTCTAAAGCCAATTTTCTTTCTGCTGTAGCAGAATATCGCTTGTTCTTACCTCATGAATGGGTGACTGAGACCACCGTCTATCCCTTCAATATCCTATCATTGGTGCAAGTGGCACTTTCTCACCCAAGCATCCCACCCACCTAGAGCGGTGACCACTCCCATGGCCTACGGACAGGTTAGCTTTGTCTTCTACAGGCTAAGATGCAAACAAAATGTCAGGAGCAAGAGAGGATCAAAAGGAAAAGACAGAGAAAAACATATGAAAAGGCTAATTCAGATAACAGATCCTCCCATTCCTCCAGAAAACAGAGCCAAAACCTTGTTAGAAAGCTGTCTCAGCCACACGCGGTGGCTCACACCTGTAATCCCAGCACTTTGGGAGGCCGAGGTGGGAGGATCACCTGAGGTCACAAGTTCAAGACCAGCCTGGCCAACATGATGAAACCCTGTCTCTACTAAAAATACAAAAAAATTAGCCCAGTGTGCTGGCAGGTGCCTGTAATCCCAGCTACTTGGGAGGCTGAGGCAGGAGAATCGCTTGAACCTGGGAGGCAGAGGTTGCAGTGAGCTGAGACCACGCCATTGCACTCCAGCCTGGGCAACAAGAATGAAACTCCATCTCAAAAAGAAAGAAAAAAAAGAAAGCTGTCTCTAGGTGCCTGGACTCAGAGAGGTAGCCTGATGTGGAAAAAAGAAACCATGGTCTCGACTGAGATCAGCAGGCCTAAGTTCTGGTTTCTATCACAGACTGGCCGTGTGGGATCTTGAAAATATCACTTCATTTTCTGGTCTCATTTTACTTAAGTGTTTCAAAGGGTACTAGACTAGATGAGCTCTACTAGCAATTCCAGCTAGAGATTTCTGAGCGTCTACCTCTGGAGGTTTCTTCCAAGCAGAATCTTACACCTGGGGCATAATATTAAATCATTTGAACTGTCTACTGGCCTTCCCAGACTTTTTCCTCTCCTCTCAAACTGAAGAGTATTGCTCCTGTCTTACTGGTGCTTCAGATGTAATCGTGTGCTCCCCATCTGGTTTATGACCCTCACCCTCCCACACTGATGTGTCTTCCGTCTTCTGTCTCTTGCATCGCATTTACCACGCTTTATCATGATCCTCTATCTTCCACCCTAGATTGCCAGTTTCCTGCGGGTGGAGATTATAGCTAATTGTCTTTATATTCTCAACTCCTGTTATAATAGGATATTATAGTTGCACAAAAATGTGTGAAGTGTCTGTACAGTAGATACAAATGTAGACAGAGAGAGAAAGAAAGAATGGGCCGGGCCCAGTGGCTCACATCTGTAATCCCAGCACTTTGGGAGGCTGAGGTGGGCGATCGCCTGAGGTCAGGAGTTCGAGACCAGCCTGGCCAACATGGCGAAACCCCATCTCTACCACAAATACAAAAATTAGCCAGGTATGGTGGTGCACACCTGTAATCCCAGCTACTCAGGGAGCTGAGGCAGGAGAATCGCTTGAACCCAGGAGGTGGAGGTTGCAGTGAGCTGAGATCGTGACATTGCACTCCAGCCTGAGCAACATAGTGAGACTCTCAAAAAAAAAAAAAAAAAAAAGAATGGCATTACCAGGGGACGTGTCATGGAGAAAGTGGCTGAGGACCCTGGGTAGATCACTGTGTATCTTCGTAGGTGATTTGGGGTAATCCCCTTAGCCTGGCTTGCTTCTGTAAGTCTTGCGGCAGAAGAGATGAGGAGAGTGAGAGAGGAGAGGAAGAGAAAGTGAAAAGAAGGGAAGAGGAGCCAGATGCATTTTGGTGGAACTAGTTCTCCAGGATGGGTAAAATCTGATTAGGGAAAAAGAGGAGAAAAAAATGAGCAACCAGGCAATTCAAGGAAAAGTTGATTCAAAACGAAACTGCAGATGCCAGTGGTTGAGAACTCTAGCAACCCTGCATCGTTCCACATGTGCCTGTGTCTAAATAGACTGCACACAAAAGCGGCCAGTGAGGCAGATTTCTTCCCAAGGTAAAGGAATAAACACTTAGGGAGTGAATGCTCTCGGTAAATGTTTTTGAAAGGAGCACCATCGACGTGGAAGTAGGATTCTAAACAATCCTGCTCCCTGAATCACCGAGAAGGTTCATCCAACAAAACCTGAAAGAAATAGGAAGCATTCAGCTGCCTCTGGCCATCTGTGCTGTCGGCTTCCCCCCGGCATTTTCCGGACTGCCGTGAGAGGCTACAGTGCTGGTTCTTTCAGCTTCCCACTCTGCACGAGAACAGCCTTGGTCCTGGTGGAGTTCATTGCCACAGTTGCTTTATGTGCAAGAATGTTTACGCTTCCACAGAGGCCGGGAGCATAACGGGAAGTGTTACACCAACAGCTGGTGACTCCACAGAAAGGAAGATGTCCCTTTAATTAAAAAGGCACCCATAAGCAATCTATTTACCTCGGGGGCTGGGCTCAAGGCACTACCCTCCTCTTATTTAACTAGCACTTTGGTTGTATTTCACAAGAAAATTGTTTGTTTTTGTTTTGTACCAATTTGAGAATTATGCTATTGTATACTAGTAAAGGCTCCCCACCGCTGTAATTGCCTCGTATCTTTCTTCCTTTCCATTTATTTACTCTCTAGAATATCAACAGTCCCGAAGAGTTTTCTTTAAAGGGAGAGGAGGAGAATTTGACCATAAAGCACTGCGAAAAACAAAACAAAAACAGGAACAGAAAAGCCAAATGCTCTGGCACAGAGAAGCACACCCATGAAGCAGTGAGAGCATCCTCGTGCTGTGCAAAAACACTGGTCCAGGCTGGGCGCAGGGGCTCATGCCTGTAATCCCAGCACTTGTGTGAGGCTGAGGCGAGCGGATCACTTGAGCCCAGGAGTTTGAGACAAGCCTGGGCAACGCAGTGAGACCCCCATCTCTACAAAAATGAAAACAAAATAAATTTTAAAATTATCCAGGTGTGGTGGGGCACACCTGTAGTTCTCACTGTTCAGAAGGCTGAGGCAGGAGGATTACTGGAGCCCAAGTGTTCAAGGCTGCAACGAGCTAGGATCGTGCTACTGCACTGTAGCCTGGGAGACAGTGAAACACACGCTTGAGCTGGGCGCAGTGGCTCACACCCGTAATTCCAGCACCGTTGGAGGCCACGGCTGGCAGATTGCTGGAGCTCAGGAGTTCAAGACCAGCCTGGGCAACAAGGCGATAACCTATCTCTACAAAAAAATACAAAAATTAGCCGGGCATGGTCGCATGCCACCTGTAATCTCAGCTACTCGAGAGGCTGAGGTGGCAAGATCACATGAGCCTGTGAGGTGGCGGCTGCAGTGATCCATGATTACACAACTGTACTCTGGCCTGGGTGACACACAAGACCCTGTCTCAAAAACAACAACAACAAAAAGCCACACACACTGATCCAGCCATCAGAACTGCAAGGGATTGCAGAGGTGGCTGACATCAACTCCTTTTACAGTTGGGACCACTGAGGCCTGGGAAGGAAAAGGATGTGTATGAGTCCAAGCAGCCAATAGTTGAGAGGAGAGTGACATCCCAAAGACAGGGTCTGAACAAAAGGAAGACCACCTAGCTTGCCTCATAGTGTGCTACCACCAGGCTCCACGTGGGCGGTGCACAGAATCCACAGCCGTTGGACTCTCTGTAGAGCTGTGTTCACACAGGCCTCAAAAAGGCAGGCCTGCCCCTCCGAGGGTCACTGTGGAGAACGTGCAGCCAGCTCAAAAGAGCAGCTGACTTCAGAGTGCCAGATGGGAAAACTTGACATTTACCTTTTCCTCCGGAGAACTGCACAGAATTTAGTAGGGTGCTGTATGCACAGTAAGAGCTCAGACAGTTTCTGGATGTTCATCTAGGACACTTCACCATAGGCTTCACCGTCATAGATGGTAGGTGGCAAAGAGCACGACTGCAAAGTCGCCAGGAAAACAGGGATGTGAGCAAGATGAAACAAGAAAAGGGATCACCTATTACATACCGAGGGCCCCGAGCAGAGGATCCAGAGGACTGAGGTCACTGCCACATCTACCCACCCATCCTCCAGGGAAAAGAGAAAAACCAGAGATTCTCCATAAGCCTTTGGGCAAATACAAAGTGGTCCCTGGGAAAATCCATCCATGAAAATGACGAACGTGTTCAGTTCAATGAGGATCATGGGCATCTCATTCTCCTGGCAATGGCTCTGTATCCTGCTTGGCTGTGTCTGTCACCGTGCAGAGAGGATCCATTCTTGATTGTGGTTTTTTTCTCCCCACTCTCTCTCTGAGGCTTGAGTCTGATTCCATTTGAAAGTAATCAGCAGACAACCATATGGTACCCCTTCCACTCCCCAACCCCTGCCATTTATTATCGTCAGCAGCTTGCGTGGTGCTCGCTCTGCCCTAGGTCTGCTTTTTCTCAGGCCCCGCACCCCACTGGGCACTCTAGAGAGAGAGGCATGGATAGCAGAATGCAGTTACCAGGGAGAAAGCATCCACTGGCCTCTGCCCCACCTTACCACCTTATGCCTAGAGCTCAGTGAGGAGCAGAGAACCATAAAAGTGGAAGGCGACCAAGGAACCAAACCACAGAGGGAGGCATGTGGAATAACATCGCCACTTGAGTGGCACTAATATCTACCTCATTACTGAGGGTGTGCCCTGTGCCAGGTGCTCTTGAGCTGTTTGCGTGGTTTGACACCCTTCTCTCACAAAGGTCCTTCGAGGTAAGTGCTGTTACTGCCGGCCTTGTACAGACGGAAAATTGAGGCTTAGCATGTTCAGCAACTTGCCCAAGGTCAGTCACTCAGCTGGTAAGGGGGCAGAGCTGGAATTCAAGGCCAGGCTGCCACAAGTTCAGACTTCTGTCTATCTATCAGGGCAGGATGGACGGGGCAGATCATGACGGGGTGTCTTCAACTTGTAGATGGCTAAGAAGGCAGATACCCTTCCAGCGGATCGGGGAGGCACTGATCGTACCACCACATCATCACTAGCTGGAGCAAAGCTGGCGGGAGACACAGAATTCCCTAGGCTGACTGCTTCCCTGGAAAGCAGCGCCTTTAGCTCTGCGAATGACTGTCCACTCCCTGAAAGGCAGCTGGAGTTTGAGGCAGCTGAGGGTGGGGAGCAGGTGGTGATCAAAGCCACAGGATAGCACAGTGAGGCAGGATACTCTTCAATCTCTGTAGCACTTAATCTTCCAAACCTCAGTTTCCTCATTAAATTATCAATGTCTGAGACATGATAGTGATTCTATATGTGACTCTGCTTTGTAAGCTCGAACGGGGTCTAAAAACTTAAGGTATTATTAGAAATTAGGGCGTAAGGCCAGACGCAGTGGCTCACGCCTGTAATTCCAGCATTTTGGGAGGCCAAAACGGGCGGACTGCCTGAGCTCAGCAGTTCAAGACTAGCCTGGGCAACACAGTGAAACCCCATCTCTACTAAAATACAAAAAATTAGCTGGGCAAGGCGGCGTGTGCCTGTAGTCCCAGTT
>NW_012120709.1:29167178-29170356 GCF_000951035.1 Colobus angolensis palliatus | reverse complement strand
GAGATCGCGCCATTGCACTCCTGCCCGGGCAACAAGAGTGAAATTCCATCGCAAAAAAGAAGAAAAAAAAGAAAACGACTGGTGGCTGCTCAGGGTTGGTGGTTGAGAGAGGACTGATGGCAACAGGGTACAAACGAAACTTTTAGGGGCAATGAATGTGCTGTGTCCTGTAGTAGGTGATCACATAGGTTAGCTGATCATACATAAGTTATAACTCAAGAAAGTTTTTTTTTAAAAAAAGCACATCGGCTGGCCGGGCGCAGTGGCTCACACCTGTAATCCCAGCACTTTGGGAGGCTGAGGCGGGTGGATCACTTGAGGCCAGGAGTTCGAGACCAGCCTGACCAACATGATAAAACTGTCTCTACTAAAAATACAAAATTAGCTGGGTGCGGTGGCGCACACCTGTAACCCCAGCTACTTGGGAGGCTAAGGCAGGAGAATCACTTGAAACCTAGGAGGCAGAGGTTGCAGTGAGCCGAGATCACGCCATTGCACTCCAGCTTGGGCAATAAGAGCGAAACTCCATCTCAACAACAACAAAAAAACCACACAAACAAAAACAATAAAAAAGCATATCAAGTTTTTTTTTTTGAACCAGGACCTCTGCGTAGCCTGGAAAGTTCAGGAGACTTGCAGTTTACCCCAGGGCTGTTATGGCAACACGGTCCCTGCGTACCAACTGTGCGACTGTAGACACATGCTGAGCTCCTCTAAGCCTCTAGTCTCATCTTAAAACAAAGCATATATTGTGTGCTTTACCTCACAAGACTGCTGTGGGGCGTCTAACGCACATAAGAGCAATGTTTACAGTGTACAATAACACAAATAGAAGGGTGTGCTGTGTGGGGGCACAGTCACAGCAGGCACATTAGAGACTTCCTTGCCCTGCCCACCTATAAGAGCCCTTCAGCTCCCGGTGGGTTCCAGGTTTTCCTCTATCTATCTAAGGATGGGAAAGCAGCTGCAGCCCCCACGCCAGAGTCAGCCACATTTCGGAGATGTTGGGTTTTGGCCAAGTGTTCTCAGAGGATCCAATGTCAACCAACAGGTAAGATAGAGAAAGCCAGGGAAAACCAGATACTTTAATTCATGGGCTCCACACGCCGCTTCTCGACTCCTCATGCAGCCAACTTGGAGCTGCTTTTATCTTTGGGCAGTGAGGCATAGCTAACACAGCTTACTGTCCAAAGCCAAGTCAAAGGCGCTCATTCCAGCTCTTTCCTTCTGCCACTGCCTTGCTCTTGAATCTGACATTGTTCAAATATTCTCAGCAGAAAAAAAAAGGACAGTCCAGTAATACATGTAAATCCTCGCCAGACACCTCAACCACCATCTCACCTCCTCTCCCTTCTTCCAATCCAACACAATAATGCCACAATCACATCCTGCATCCTGATCCTATTTTTAACTTTCCCAAGTTCTTTTCTGTCCGTTATCTCATTTTGTCTTTGCAAAGGCCCATGTCACATGACAGGTCTTGCCATGCACAGAAGTTGGTGAAGATATTAAGGAAAAGAGGTTAATAGAAGACCTAAATGTGCAGATGTCATTCAGGAGCTAGACCAGACCTTAGGACCTTTGACCCCTGCCACAGTGTCCCTCCCAAGACTGTTATCTCTCCATCTTTGAAAACATTAGAAAGCCATTTGCTGTAGACAAAGTTCCAGCCACCGGCAGCCTCAAAAAATTAAAAAAAAAAAAAATTTAAAAAAAACTGCTCAGGGTTGTATCAGCAAGGATTCCTCCAACTCAATTATTCAGTGACTTGCTACAAGGCCCAGAGTCAGCCCCAAGCTGCAGAAGAGATGAGAGCCTGTCTCCCCAGAAACCAGAGGTCAGCAGGGGGATATTAGTGCTCTGACATCAGGTCCAGCTATGCAAAGTGATGGCCCTGATCTGAGTTCTGCCCCATCTTCTCTAGGCTCAGACCCTCTCCTGGCCTCTGAGGCCTCCTCTTCCTCAAGTCTTTTCCCCCAATACATTCTTTTCCCTCCAACCAACCTCACTAGCCTCAAGGAAGCTGGACCCTTATTTTCAGAACCCTTAAAACAGGGAAGTGCTAGTGGGCATAGAAAAAAGGAAGTGATTGGCCATTCTGACCTTTGAAAGGTTTCCTTCCTGATGCCTCCCTAACACCTCCTTAACTTGGACTTGCACACGAGCACACACACACACACCGTGAAATCGCCACTTCTCAGTCCTTCTCCATGTGGCAGATTCTCCTACAGCAGTCTCTAAGTTGGACTGAAGTTCATATAGTGGAATGGAAAAAACCTAGCCCAGCTCCAGGGAGTAATGAGCTGAAGAGAGCACACCCTGAGGTCACCCTGCTTGAGCCAGCCCTGCAGCCCTCTGGTCCTCTTAGCTCTGTCAAGCACTTAACAAGCATGCAGTCATTAATTGCGTTCCCCTCAGAGGGCACCAGCATGGCCCTGAGGGGACTAAGTGACTTTTGCAAGATCACAGCACAGTGCAGCCCAGCATGGGCTGGGTGGGATCCAGCCTTGCTGGCCTCAACCCTCTCTGCCAGCCCACCAAGAGCCTAGCCCAAGTGCCCCTTCTTGCTGCCACACACCACCAGACCCGGTTACACACATCGGGGAAACTAGAGCTGTCAGCCCTGGCTGCTGTCACTCTGTCAAAAGGGCCTAGAGCTGTCAGTCCTGGCTAATGTCAGTCTGTCGAAAGTGCCAGGTTTGAGACAACCATCTTACCCCTTCTTAAAGCATCACATCCAAGTCTTCTGGACCCAGGAGACCATCATTGCTCTTTGAGGCTTTGGATTTTCATTATGCTCAGCCGTCCAGGCATAAAGCTCAAGAGAGAAGCTTCTGATGAGCTAAGCCTGATGCCCTTGCTCTTTCTTCTCAACTCTCCAAAATGAAGTTAAATGCCTGCTCTCTGAAGCCTCCGATGGCCCCTTTTCATACTGGTCTAAGTTATTAGGGGGAAGGCTGACCGCATCAGCCTTTCTGGGTTGAAGCAGAGGAGGGAAGCAAGCCTGAGCAAGGAGTCCGACTAGATCAGGTGACCTCCCAGAGCTTCACTCCCTTCTGGGCAGAGAATTTAAGAAAAAGAGCAGCAGGCCGGGTGCGGTGGCTCAAGCCTGTAATCCCAGCACTTCGGGAGGCCGAGACGGGCGGATCACGAGGTCAGGAGATCGAGACCATCCTGG
>NW_012120709.1:29158217-29166188 GCF_000951035.1 Colobus angolensis palliatus | reverse complement strand
GGCTGAGAGAATAAATTTCTGCTGTTCTAAGCCACTCAGTTTGTGACAATTTGTTACAGCAGTCCCAGGAAGCTAACACAGTAACTAATACTTCATGATTGCTCACTATGTGCCAGGAACTGTTCTAAGCATTTTACCACATTAAATCATTTCTATCCTGGCCCTAATGGCCCTAGATGGTGTGAGGCCTGGGCTGTGCAGATAGAATACCTGGGTTTGAATCCCAGCTTCACTGCTTACTGTTGTGACCTTGAATAAGTTATGCAACCCTTCTACACCTCAGTTGCCCAATTCATAAAATGGGCATGTGGTACCTTCCTCATTGAGTTGCTAGGAGGATAAAATGGTTAATAAAGATATAAGCACTTAGAACAGTATAGAATAAGTATTGAATATATGCTAGCTATTAGGAGATCTCAGGGGTTGAGCAAGCCAAAATTTGACCCTTATGCTAATCTGTCAAGATATGGCAAGACCTCCTGGACTCAGTGCAGGAGAAAAGATGTCCCTTTAAAGCTGATTTGAATCCCAAATATGACTGTCTGAGGAGTTCAGTTAAGTATTTCTTCCCTTAATTAATCAATTTAGGTTTTTAATGCTGGCCTCATTTTAAAAAAGGCAGTAGCCTGAGACTCTGCTAATTCTGCAGCATTCCCCAGCTGACTTCCCCACTCCCACCTCCAATTTTTTTTTTTTTTTGAGATGAAGTCTCGCTCTGTCACCCAGGCTAGAGTGCTGTGGCGCAATCTTGGCTCAGTACAACCTCCACCTACCGGGCTCAAGTGATTCTCTTATCTCAGCCTCCCAAGAAGCTGGGATTACATGCATGCACCACCTCACCCAGCTAATTTTTGTATTTTTAGTAAAGACAGGGTTTCACCATGTTGCCAGGCTGGTCTCGAACTCCTGTCCTCAAGTGATCTGGCTGCCTCAGCCTCCCAAAGTGCTGGGGTTACATCCCGCCCCACCTCCAGTTTTTAAGGAGAACTATGCACATTGATCATCCATACTGATGACTTCACCTGAAGCGTCCACACCTGACACACCCCTGCAGAACCCACATTTTCTCCCTGTAATTCTGGTATCAGGAACTGGAGCCCTAGTATTAGGAAGCTGTATTAGGAAGTCAGGGGAAGGCAGAAACCATCAGTCCATTTTGCGGCCTTCTAAGGCCACTCCAATGTGTCCCAGCAGCCTGGAGAATAACAAATTCAAGGGTCTACTTTGATTAAGAGATTACAGCCAAGTTAGTAAAGAATAAACAAGGTTTGCCCAGGGACACGGGAGGGGAGACCTAAAGTTATTGCCTGTAATCCCAGCACTTTGGGAGGCCGAGGTGGGTGGATCACCTGAGCCTGACCAGCCTGGCCAACATGGCGGAACTCCATCTCTTCCAAAAATACAAAATTAGCCGGGCGTGGTGGTCCAGCCACTCAGGAGGCTAAGGTGGGAGAATCGCTTGAACCTGGGAGGCGGAGGTTACAGAGGTCGCGCCACTGCACTCCAGCCTGGCGACACAGCGAGACTCCATCTCAAATAAATAAATAAAGTTATCACCTGAAAAAAAAAATGTGAGAAGGGAAAAAATAAAAAGGACTTTCATTTACTTGGCCCTTGCTGATAAAGTTTGCCCAACTCTCCTGTTCAGGTGATGTAATTCAAAGATGAAAAGAAGCTGCGCCCAGTCCGGACCCCAGGCCTTGTGTCCTCACCTAAGAAATCTGCACGCCAGGGATTCAACCAGGGGAGAAGGGCCTGGCCGCTGGGCCTTGGCTTCCTCTTAGGCAGAGTTCCAGCCCCTGAGACTTGAGCCGACCGGCTTAAGACGACTCCGGCCGCCGCCGCCCTATGCTGGCAAAGAGGCCTCTCCCCAGCAGGCTCCAGGGGCAGCCACCTGCTCTCTCCCTGCCCTTCCCTACCCCACTCTCCTAGAGCAAGGATGAAGGAGAACAGCTCCCCCTCCTTACTCTCAGGCACCCACAGAGCTGCCGTCACCACTGACGAGAACCCAGGTTCTCTGGAGGGATCGCTTCTCCTTCTCATTCCATCCTCTCCATCAATGAACACGCAGCAACACCCACGCTCCCGCTCCTCCTACTCCAGGGGGAGACCGAACCCGAGAGCGACAACCGGAGCTGGGAGTCGCTGCAACGGGGGCGCCGGCCTCCCTGCCCCGCAGTCTCTCGCCCTTTCCCAGACACCAGAGGATCCCAGGCCAGCCCCAGTATTCCAGGCGGAAAGGGTGCCCGAGTCTTCCGCAGGGCCCCGCCTCCTCAGGCGCTCGGCGCTGGAGACCTAGGGGAGCGCGCGAGAGAAACGCTGAGCTCCACCCGCGGGGCCCGGAGGCTGGGCATAGTACCCGGGACTCGAACCCCGCGCCCTCGTCCCACAGCTTTAGGCATCCCACGGCAGGCCCCGGCCCAATGCCCCCGCGCCGCGTCTTCCCCGGCACCCCCGCCCGGAGCCGAGTCCTGGGCTGCCAGCGCGCCCATCCTGCCCCCAACAGGTCTCGGGCAGCGGGGAGCGCGCCGCCTGTCCCGCAGGCGCTGGGAGGCGAGCCGGAGCGAAGCCGAGGGCCGGCCGCGCGCGCGGGAGGGGTCGCCGTGGGCTGCGAGCCCGGCCACTTACGCGCGGGCTCTGGGGAACCCCATGGAGAGGAGCACGTCCAGCGCCGATCCATGCTTGATGGTGCCGGGGCGCTGTTGGCGGTTCCTCCGGGGGGTGACTTTGCTGTACAGCTCCTCTCTCGCAGCCATGCCGAGCGGACTGGGATGGCCGTACTGAGCCATGGCTCAGCGGCCAGCCATCGCCAGGGAAGGAGCCCGAGCCGGATGGTCCGGGAAGGAGGAGGGAGTCGGGCTGGGCCAGAGGAGGGGGCTCGGGGACCCAGAGCCAGGCAGGAGGCGGCGGCGGCGGAGGCGGCGCTCCGAGCTTCCCCAGTGTCGAGACTCTGACGCTTCCTGGTGAGGCCACAGGAGCCAGAACGCCGGCAAGCGGCCGCTGCGGGACCAGCCTTAGCCACTCGGGCCCCCGGCTGCCCCCAGCGCTGCGCCTGCAGTAGCCCTGTCTCCTCCGCCCCCTTCCCTCTCCTCGCCTAGCAGTCCGGGAATTTGCAATGAGTAATTTTTGAATGGATCAAAAAGGAAAAGGAGCCTTGTGGGCTGGCCCTGACTTGCCTGTACCCGGGCCCCGCCCCTCTCTTAAAGCGGCCGCGCTGTCCGAGGCTGCTCGGTGCGTGCAAGAGCTGTAGTCGCGCTACTTAGAGGCGGAGGATCCCAACCTTATGGGCTGCTTGTGTGCTTCACCTCCCGACCGTCACCCCGGGCGCCCCAGCCCTCTCTTTGGCTGGCATACCCTCCCAGCTGGGCCTCAAGACAGCAGATCAACCCATTTCAAGTTTCATGTGGTTCTAGATGCGGTTATTAATGGAAATCGGGTGAACTGATGGATGATACTAATGGACCCGAAGGCCAAGTCATAAGTCCTAGGTAAAAGATTTTGCTTCCCAAAGATCCTGCAAAACCCAAAGGGTTGTTAGGACCATCGGAGGCTGAGTTCCCAATCAGCTGGCCAAGTGGCTGCACTCAAGACTTACTGTGCTCTACAAGGTTATGGTCAGTGACTGGATAGTGCCTTCTGGGTGGGGCAGAGGGAGTGGGGAGCAGGACCTCAGGTTCTCACAGCTGGCAGGACCCGGGAGGGGACAAGAAAAAGAGGGGCAGGGCAGAAAGAAGAAGAGGGAAGGGAAAAAGAAAGGAGGAAGGAGGAGGAGTAGAAGGAAGGGCCAGGAGGGTAGAGGAAGAAGGAACAGAGAAAAGACACTTCCTAATTATAAGAGGGAATGAGCTTATTTCATGAGGGAGTGGATATCCTGTCAATAAAAGGATTCAAAGAAGGACTGAATCACCACTGCACAATAAGTGAATTGTATCGTAGGTTGGACAAAACTACTCCCACTGCAAAGATGATGGAAGTCATAACCATATTGATGCCCTATGCCCCACCTGGTAAATTTGGCTGGGGGATGTTAAGGCTCTTTCATTTGGAAACAAAGTCATTGTCTTCAGTCAGGGACAAGGGTCCCACTTGCTATAGTGAAAGAGGCAATGAGTAAACCATAACCGATGGTCTTTTTTGGGCAATAATAATAATAAAACCTAACATTTATTGGGTTCTTGTATGTGCCTGTCATTGTGCTGATCGTAATAAATGAATTAACTCACTGAATTTTTACACTGACCCTAGGAGTGTATTTAGTCATTATCCCAGTTTTATAGATGAGAAAACTCAGCTCAGAGAGGTTGGGGGAGATTATAGAGCTGGTAAGTGCATAGCTAGAGCACTTGTATCCACTTACAGTGCCTTAGACAAGTTACTTCTCTCTACAGCCTAATTTCCTCATTTGTATGGACCGTGGTAACCTAACCTTGCACACACTGGGTTTTCCAGAAATGTCAGTCCGGGCCTGTCCCTGGTTGGAGTATGGGGGAGGGATGGTGACCAGCTCCCATGGAGTGGCATTTTGAGGTTGCTTTATAAGGCCTCTAAAGGTTTTACCGGGGGAAATGATACAGTGTAACTCCCTGAGGCAGGAGTTGGCTTCCTAAAGAATAGCCAGTGGTGTTTGGAAGCAGGGAGATAAGACAGCTGGAGCTTAAGCAACAATGTGCATTAATTCTGCCTCCTGCTGTATAAAGGATGAGGGAAAATTAATGCTTCCTGGATAGGAGCTTCCTCCAGAGCAAAGGGGATATCCTGGAGACCTTGCAGAATGCTCTTCCAGGGCATGGAGCAAAAAGACAAGACTAGGCTGGAAACACCATACCTAGTATTAGCCTCCTTCGACGTGTTCAGTAAAACCTGCTGGATTTTACCCAGTATTCTGAATTTTTTTTCCAAATGTCTGGTTTGAAAGTCAAGTGATCTGGATCTTAGTCAAGAGATAATAATGTACGTGAAAGCGCTTTGTAAACCATAAACCGCTACATAAATGATAACTCAAATTTATTGAGTACTTACTATACGCTGGTGTTGTTCTTTGCTTCTTACACATGTGACTCAAACAATTCCTTGACAAGACTATGAACTAGGAACTACTTTACAAATGAAGGTGCTGAGACAGAGGTCAAGTATCTTGTCCAAGGTCACATGGCTAGTAAATGGCAGAGCCAAGATTTGAACTCTTAACATTTGGGCAAACAACTACTTACGACCATTGTTATGATGATAAGAGGACACCAGCCTTTAAGATAGTTTTTTGACTCCACCTATGACCCTTGACATAGAAATGCTGGATCTCTGTTTCTCCAGAAAAATTGAATTAATTGTCTTTCTCCCTGCCTTTAGGGAAACTGTAAGATAAAGGAAATGATGGATATAAAAATAGTTTTAGGTAGATTGGAAAAAGCACTACGGAAAACTAGCCACCTTAGACGCAAACTGTTTTTGTCTGGGGCACTTTTACAGAAATCCCAGCTTTGCTTCCTCACTTGTCTTCAGCTCAGTGCCAACCCCTGTTTTATTTAGGACCCCTGCCATTTGTTCTGCACTGGGTTGGGGGACTGGCAGTTAAGATGCATTGTGCTTTAATTGTGTTGACATTGAAAAGCTGGGAAAAGCTTCATAAATGTCTACATTGTTCTATTACAAAGAGAAAAGAGTGGGGCTGGGTACGGTGGCTCACCCCTTTAATCCCAACACTTTGGGAGGCTGAGGTGGGCGGATCACGAGGTCACGAGATCGAGACCATCCTGGCCAATGTGGTGAACCTCATCTCTATTAAAAATACAAAAATTAGGCCGGGTGCGGTGGCTCAAGCCTGTAATCCCAGCACTTTGTGAGGCTGAGATGGGCGGATCACGAGGTCAGGAGATCGAGACCATCCTGGCTAACACGGTGAAACCCCGTCTCTACTAAAAAACACAAAAATTAGCTGGGCGTGGTGGCACGCACCTGTAGTCCCAGCTACTCGGGAAGCTGAGGTAGGAGAATCGCTTGAACCCAGAAGGTGGAGGTTGCAGTGAGCTGAGATCATGCCATTGCACTCCAGCCTGGCGACAGAGCAAGACACCATCTCAAAATTAATTAATTAATTAATTAATTAATTAATTGAAAGAAGAGAACTGACTATTCATCTGGCAGTATATCTTACAGTGGCCAAGAGAGGTGAGATGGGAGTAGGGGTCTTGCACAGGGACAGAGCTGACACATCAGCATGAAGTTCCTCCCTCAGAAGGGAGAGCAAGTTGACATGTCCCCATGTGCGGTCAGGTCAGAATCCACACTGGACCACAAAGCTCTCTTTGTTCATGTGAGCATGTTTAACCCTCCCTCACTGGCCCCTGCCACATTTTCGCTATGGTACATCCTCTCAGATGGCCAGAGGGAGACCCAGGATGGGCCCAGTTGGCTAAGCATGTCGTCGTACGTCTTCTCCTTCTCCTTCACGCTGTCCTTAAGGAATGGTCAAGTAATAACAATAAGAACATGCAGTAGGTCTGTAATCCTAGCACTTTGGGAGGCCAAGGTAGGTGGGTGGATTGCTTGAGCTCAGGAGTTTGAGACCAACCTGGGCAAAATGGTGAACCCCATCTTAACTAAAAATATAAAAATTAGCCCAGCATGGTGGTGCATGCCTGTAGTCCCAGCTGCTTGGGGGGCTGAGGCAGGAGGATTGCTTGAACTCGGGAGGTCGAGGTTGCAGTGAGCCAAGCCGAGATGGCACCATTGCACTCCAGCCTGAGTGACAAAGTGAGACCCTGTTAAAAAAACAGACAAGGCCTGGCGTGGTGACTCATGCCTGTAATCCCAGCCCTTTGGGAGGCTGAAGTGGGTGCATCATGAGGTCAGGAGTTCAAGACCAACCTGGCCAAGATGGTGAAACCCTGTCTCTACTAAGCATACAAACAAATTAGCCAGGCCTGGTGGCGGGCGCCTGTAATCCCAGCTACTCAGGAGACTGAGACGGAGAATTGCTTGAACCTGAGAGGTGGAGGTTGCAGTGAGCTGAGATGGCGCCTGCCACGGCACTCCATCCTGGGCAACAGAGCTAGACTCCATCTCAAAAAAAACAAAACAAAAAACAACAAACAACAACAAAAACAGGCAGTAAAGTCTGCCCAGTGTTTCCAATCCTGAGGGCTGGGGTGTTGCCTTGCCAAACGAAGGTAGCTTTGGAACTGCTGGGAATGACTTTCACCCCTAGACTTTAGGGGGTCCTTCGTGGTCAGAAGATTTTGAAACCACGTGCTGCCCTCTCTGGGCCTCAACTTCCTTGCTTGCCAAATGAGGGGGTTAGCTTAGCCTAGGGATCGCCAGGATTTTGTCAAGGGACCCTCGGGAACTTTGAGGGACAGGGGTTGGGATCACCCAGCTGATGATTAAGAGGGTAGTGTGGTATCCTGTTTTCTTTCACTGTAAGTCTATCAGCTTTATATGTTGAGATTTTTTGTTTTTGTTGTTGTTCTGTGTGTTTTTTGTTTTGTTTTGAAACGGAGTCTCTCCCTGTTGCCCAGGCTCGAGTGCAGTGTCGCAATCTCAGCTCATTGCAATCTCTGCCTCCTGGGTTCAAGCGATTCTCCTGCCTCAGCCTCCCGAGTAGCTGGGATTACAGGCATGTGCCATCATGCCCAGCTAATTATTACATTTTTAGTAGAGACAGGGTTTCCTCATGTTGGCCAGGCTGGTCTTGAACTCCCAATCTCAAGTGATCTGCCCACCTAAGCCTCCCAAAGTGCTGGGATTATAGGCGTGAGCCATAGGGCCTGGCCGAGATCTAATTTTTTTAAGTGATTTTTTTTTTTTGTCTTTCCTTTTGTTTTGTTTTCGTTTTTTTCAGGGTCTGGCTCTGTCACCCAAGCTGGAGTGCAGGGATCTCAACTTGGGCTCAAACCATCCTCCCATCTCAACCTCTTGAGTAACTAGGACTATAGGTGTGTCCCACCATGCTCAGCTTCTTTTTTTTTTTTTTTT
>NW_012120709.1:29155567-29156267 GCF_000951035.1 Colobus angolensis palliatus | reverse complement strand
GTCAGGAGATAGAGACCAGCCTGGCCAACATGCTGAAACCCCGTGTCTACTAAAAATGCAAAAACTATCTGGGTTTGGTGGCACGTGCCTGTAGTCCCAGCTACTCAGGAGGCTGAGGCAGGAGAATTGCTTGAACCTGGGAGGTGAAGGTTGCAGTGAGCCAAGATCACGCCACTGCACTCCAGCCTGAGCAACAGAGCAAGACTCTGTCTGAAAAACAAACAAAAAACTCCAAACAAACAAAAAATATCCAGGACAAGTCTTTGTACAAGTGTGGCTCTCTGGATTGGAGACCACCAACCAGTGTTGGCCAGCATCTAAGCAAGGAAGGGACAGGTCACCCTCTTTCTCTCCTCTCTCCCTCCTTCCAAAAGACTCCTAGGCAAAAGAGATGCTTCATCTCTGGAGGAATCTGATTGTACACGTTTCCTGTGGTGACTGTAACCAATGACCACAAACTGGGTGGCTTACAACCATTAGAACTGTTAATTTCGCAATTCTGGAGGCCAGAAGTTCTAAATCAGAATCCCTGGGCTAACCTCAGGTGTCAGCAGGGCTGCGCTCCCTCTGGAGGCTCTGGAAGGGAATCTATTTCTTTCCTCTTCCAGTTTCTGGTGCCTGCAGGAGTTCCATGGCTTGGCAGTACATCCTCCTAATCTTTTTAAATATAATTTAATATATTTTTTTTGAGACAGAGTCT
>NW_012120709.1:29150847-29154635 GCF_000951035.1 Colobus angolensis palliatus | reverse complement strand
GCCACGCCCAGCTAATCTTTTTTTTTTTTTTTTTTTTTAATTTTAGCAGAGACCAGGTTTTGTCATGTTGACTAGGCTGGTCTCGAACTTCTGACCTCAGGTGATCCACCCACCTTGGCCTCCTAAAATTCTGGGATTACAAGTGTGAGCCACCACACCTGGCCTCAGATCCTTAATTTCATTACATCTCCAAACACCCTGGTTAGGACTTGCTATCTCCAGGTGGCCATTATTTTACCTACCACACTAGTATTCCTTAGAGCAGCTAATTTTTTGAGGCTGAATGGGCTTCGAGGTTCCGGACAAGATTTTTCAGTCTCATGACTTAGGTTAAGGGGAAGAGATAGATTATGAGAGGGACAAGAAATGAGTAAGTAAATCATACTTCCCCAAGCCTTTTGGGAAAGGCCACACTTCTCAATTTGTGCTTTTCCCTCTACCTGGAATTATTCCTTCTTCTGGCCTCCTTTAAGAGGGCTTGCCTGGCCTCACTCCCCTTCTTTGCCCACATTGCACAGATGGGGCAGAGAGCGGGGGAGCAGGACCTCAGGTTCTCAGAACTGGTGGGACCTGGGTGGGAAGAGGAAAAGAGAGACAGGGCAGAAAGAAGAAGAGAAAAGGGAAATAGAAAAACAGGAGGAGGAGAGGAAGGAAGGGCTAGGAGGGTAGAGGGAGAAGGAACAGAGAAAAGACACTTGCTAATTATAAGACGTATTCAAAAGGAATGGGCTGATTTCATGAGGGAGTGGATATCCTGTCCTCTGTGCCTCCTTTATCAAGCACAATGAAGCACATTTCATTTGCTTAAGCGCTTATCTCCAGGGTAGAATGGGAGCTCCATAAGGCTCCATGCATCTTACTTTAGCTGTGCCCTCAGTAGGGGCTTAATAAGTCTGTTGAATTGACTTGAATTGCATTTCAGCTAAGATGAGAGGCATCTTGATAGCACAAGTACGGTTGCATTTTCTCTTTTCCCTGGTTTTGAGCCTGAAGTCAACAAATTTTCTTCCACCCCACAGCCCCACCTTGGCCGGACTGGCTCAGAGCCCTGGTCATAATCTTTCTTCTCCCTCCCTTGATTTCATTTCGTTGTTGATTAGACAGACCTTTATCCCTTGCTCATGTCTCTGGTGCACAGAGTGCTGTGAGTAACCTCAAGGGGATTCTCCTTAAAGGCAGTCCCTGAAGGGTCTGTCAAAGGGGCACACACAGGAAGTGGAGCAAGGACAACTGGAAGTTTGAGGAGCGGGGCGTTGAGGAAAAATGACCCTCTTAGAATGGACTGGCCTGAACCAGCAAGAGAAATGATATTTTAGCCAGTCTCCAATGTTCCGTGGAAAGTGTGGTTTGGAAAACACGTCTCTAGATGACAAGAGGCACATTTCTTTCAGTTTCTTGGCTCTGATGTCTGCATTAGTCATTGCCTCCCACGAGACTGTGTATGAGTGCCACTGGGACTGAGTGTCCAAGGTGAGCCTCCTAAGAGCTTCCTCAGGGCCTGCTCCTCTATTAGCAGCTCCTGTTAAGGGTAACTAAGAGAGGGGAAGGAAAGCAAGCCCCAGTCCGCCTCTTAGCTCAAGGCTCTAGTTGAAGAGCTGGGGACTGAGACTGCTCCTGGCCTTCAACTGTCTGTGCCACTTCAGCCCTCCTAAAATATCACACTCTTGTTCCTCTTTGGTAATAGTGTTTACGTAGCTCTTTACAATTTCCTAGCACTTTCAGGCATAATACCTTGTTTAATTATTATTCACCTAAGAAAACAAAACAACATGGGAAATTTGCTTCAATACATTTTTCTTTGGAAGAACAACAACAAAAAATTGAGGCTCAGAAAAATTATATGAGTAACCCATGATAATATCGTGATGAAAGATGGTAAATCAGTGTTGAAATGCAGGTTTTCTGAAATCAAAGCTATACATTTAATGTTCTTCTTTCTTTCTTGAACAGGGTCTAGAAATGTCTTATGACTTGGCGCTCTTAGGAGGGAAGGGCAAGCTCCTTAAAGCAGTGAAGACGAATGTTTCAGGTGAGGCCAAGTGAAGTCTTAACTCACTCCCTCAGCCTCTGAAAGGCATCTAAAATAGAAATTCTCTCAGGATGAAGGTTGAACTGTCCTCTGGAGTCATACTGTATTGCTAGTAATCCTCATCATGTCTCAGGAATGCCTGGGATGAGGAACAGTGACCTGGAAATTTATTGATTGCAAATTGCATTTAAAAATTGCAGTGGGCCAGGCATGGTCACTTATGCCTGTAATCCCAACACTTTGGGAGACAGAGGTGGCCAGATCGCTTGAGGTCAGAAATTTGAGACCAGCCTAGCCAACACGGTGAAACCCCGTCTCTATCAAAAATACAAAACGTAGCTGGGCATGGTGGCAAGGTCCTGTAATCCCAGCTACTTGGGAGGCTGAGGCAGGAGAATCACTTGAACCCAGGCGACAGAGGTTACAGTGAGCCAAGATCGCACCACTGCACTCCACCCGGGGCCTCAGAGTGAAACCGTGTCTCAAAAAAAAATATATATATATACACACATATACACACACACATATATATATATATATATATATGTATACAGGCCGGGTGCGGTGGCTCACACCTGTAACCCCAGCATTTTGGGAGGCCAAGGCTGGTGGATCACTTGAGGTCAGGAATTCGAGACCAACCTGGCCAACATAGTGAAACTCCATCTCTACTAAAAATATGAAAAATTAGCCAGACGTGGTGGCATGTACCTGTAATTCCAGCTACTTGGGAGACTGAGGCAGGAGAATCACTTGAACCCAGAAGGTGGAGGTTGCAGCGAGCTGAGTTCAAGTCACTGCACTCCAGACTGGGTGACAGGGCAAGATGCTGTTTCAAACAGACAGACAAACAAAATAAATAAAATAAAATAAAAATTAAAATTGTAGTGGGCCAGGTGTGGTGGCTCATGCCTGTAGTCCCAGCACAATCCAGCTGAGGTGACTGGATTGCTTGAACCCAGGAGTTCAAGACCAGCCTGGGCAACATGGCGAAACCCTGTCTCTACAAAAAATACACAAAAAAATTAGTTGGACATGGTGGCGCATGCCTGTAGTCCCAGCTACTCAGGATGCTGAGGCAGGAGAATCCCTTGAGCCTGGGAGGTCAAGGCTTCAGTGAACTGTGGTGGTGCCACTGCCCTCCAGCCTGGGTGACAGAGTGAGACCTGCTCTCAAAAAAAAAAGCAGTGTTAAGGTCAGGCGCAGTGGTTTAGCCTATAATCCCAGCACTTTGGGAAACCAAGGCAGGAGGATCGCTTGAGCCCAGGAGTTTGAGACCAGCCCGGCCAACATAGTGAGACCCCATCTCCATAAAAAAGAAAAGAAAAATTGCAGAGACAGCATACCTGGCACCTAGATTTTGAGTTCTAAGTATCATTTTCTACTAAAAAGGAGCCAGAGCTTCATCATGGAGAGATGCTGATTCCAGGTCAGAGGCAGGGCAATCACAAGGTTGGCCTAGAATATCTTGTGCCAGATCCTTGATTGGTTCTCGGATCCCCAAAAAATCAACTATGAAGGACGTTTTTGGGACAGTTTGGGAAATCTGAATGTGGATGCAGTGTTGGATGCTGTTTTTGTATGAATGTGAATTTTCCTAGATGTGATACTGGTGTTGTGATTAGGTTGTGATTATGAATGTTCTTGCCCTTGGGAAATGCAGGCTGGAGCTTTAGGGGTGAAATGTTATCATATGGGCAGCCTTCTGGATGATTTGGCTAAAGGGAAGTGTGTGTGAGTAGAAAGAGTGAAGTAAGGT
>NW_012120709.1:29148190-29149892 GCF_000951035.1 Colobus angolensis palliatus | reverse complement strand
ATGTTGGTCAGGCTGGTCTTGAACTCCCGACCTCAGGTGATCCACCTGCCTCGGCCTCCCAAAGTGCTGGGATTACAGGCATGAGCCACCGTGCCTGGCTGCAGTTAAGCCTTTCAAATGATGGAGGACCTTGGGTTTCCCTCCAGTGGTGGCAGAGCCTTGCAGGAAAGATGCCTCACCTGAGCAGGGGATGGTCTCACTCTGAGTGCCTAACACTGGCCCTAAGGGCCCCAGAGCCATCTAAGCTGCTTGACTTCTGGTTCTTGGACTTTCCCGTTTTCACATCACCACACAGGCATCTCACAAATCCACAGATCCAGCTGGTAATCACTGGCTAAGAGCATCAACATGGTTGGGCTTTGAAATCTAAGGAAGGTGGTTCTTCTTCAGGATGCTCACGGTCACACAACTTTTTCTGTAAATAAAGGCTCTTGAGAGCATCTCCAGGGAAGTGCTTTTCCTTGAAATGGGTTTGCCTCTCTCCCACATTACCCTTGTTACATACCACCCACCCCTCATTAGAGCCAGTGTTTTAAAACCTTTCTCTAGAGAAAAGAGTGTCCTAGACATGTGTAATTCTATTTCTGGTCCCCTCTGTTTTCAGGAATGTCACCATCCCTCGCCTCCTGTGACTAATCCATGCTGTTCCTCAGAGCCAATCACTTCCCCATTTAGAAAGTGGCTCCTGGTGAAGTTGCCAACAAGTGCTTCTCTGAGTATATCTGGAAAAAGTTCTGGGAAGCTGAGGGATACTGGTCTGAGTGCTGAATGGCCACTCTGTGAAGTGGTGTGAGGGTTGTGGCTTGCTTTTATCTGTTCGTCTGTTTTGAAAATAATCACTCATTCACTTGTTCAGGATGAGTAACAGTCTATGGTGGATGAATAGTAAATCATTTATCTCATTTCCTGTGAATGTCTTCTGCACCGGGCTCTGACTGGCAGAGAGAAGCATTCCAGAAATGTTTTGAGCAAACACAGTGAGTGGAATTAGGCTAAGTGGGTAGCTTCCCAAGATGTGCTGCTATGCTGGGGATGGCATGGATTTAGATGTTTTCATTTCAGTACAGTTACATGAAATATCGATCTTGTTCTTTATTTCATAATCACATCTCATATATGCACTAGTAAATTGTTATGAAAAAGAGACAGTGGAAAGAGACTAAAGTTAACTTGTCACCGGCTAGGCACAGTGGCTTACGCCTGTAATCCCAGCACTTTGGAAGGCCAAGGCGGGCAGATCACTTGAGGTCAGGAGTTCGAGACCAACCTGGCCAACATGGAGAAACCCCGCCTCTAATAAAAATAAAAAAAATTAGCCGGGCATGATGGTACATGCCTGTAGTCCCAGCTACTCGGGGGGCTGAGGCCGGAGAATGGCTTGAACTCAGGAGGTAGAGGTTGCAGTGAGCTGAGATTGCGCCAGTGCACTCCAGCCTGGGCGACAGAGCGAGACTCCATCTTAAAAAATAATAATAAGATAAAAAATATAAAGTTAACTTGATCACCAAGTACATATCAGGTAGTTTATATGAATTATTTCATTTAATCCTTTTAACATCCCTGTAACTCAAGTTTTATTTTTCTCATTTTACAGATGAGAAAAGCAAGACTCGGCTGGGCGCGGTGGCTCAAGCCTGTAATCCCAGCACTTTGGGAGGCCGAGACGGGCGGATCACGAGGTCAGGAGATCGAGACCATCCTG
>NW_012120709.1:29134460-29138815 GCF_000951035.1 Colobus angolensis palliatus | reverse complement strand
GGCCATCTTGCTCCGCCCCCCCAATTCTACTGTTTTCTTGATACCTGATGGTCAATAGTCCTTTCATCCTCAAACACACATCTGGGCTATCTCCTTTTCCTGACCAGTTAGCCCATGATCTCGGTGAAATGGTTTTCGGTGAAATTTGTTGAGAAGAGTAAGAACAATTATTTTCAAGCCAGATATTAATGAAGCCCATACTGCTGCTTGTCTCCATTAGTCTGAAAAATAAACTTGAATTATTCCTTTATTGTAGTGATCAATCACTGATTTAGATCATTCTCAATTATTCTGAAATCAATAGATAACAGGAGATCACCATTTTTTTTTTTTTTTTTGAGACGGAGTCGCCCAGGCTGGAGTGCAGTGGCACGATCTTGGCACACTGCAAGCTCCGCCTCCCAGGTTCACGCCATTCTCCTGCCTAAGCCTCCAGAGTAGCTGGGACTACAGGCGCCTGCCACCATGCCCAGCTAAATTTTTTGTATTTTTTAGTGGAGATGGGGTTTCACCATGTTGGCCGGGAAGGTCTCGATCTCCTGACCTTGTGATCCGCCTACCTCGGCCTCCCAAAGTGCTGGGATTACAGGCGTGAGCCACCGCACCTGGCTGATATCACCAGTTTTCTTAAGAGATGTTGTAGGGCTGGGAGCGATAGCTCACTCCTGTAATTCCAGCACTTGGGGAGGCCAAGGCAGGTGGATTGCTTGAGCCCAGGAGTTCAAGACCAGCCTGGACAACATGGCAAAACTCTGACTCTACCCCCCAAAATATACAAAATTCAGACAGGCATGGTGGCACGTGTCTACAGTGTCAGCTACTCAAGAGGCTGAGGTGAGAGGATCAAGAGGTGGAAGGATCCCTTGAACCTGGGAGACAGAGGTTGCAGTGAGATCACACCCACTGCACTCCAGCCTGGGTGACAGAACCAGACCTTGTCTCAAAAACAAAACAGAAAAAGAGATGCAGACACTATACATCAAATCTGAAAAAATAAAATAAAGTAAAATAAAACAGTACCTTGAAAGGTAATCAAATAACACTTTCAGGAGGCTAGCACAGTATTTAAAAGTGTGTGTGGCCATTGCAATTAAATATCAGAGCCTTTCTACTTAGAGTAACACCGTTAGCTGCTGTTTAAACTTGGAAATTAACTCTACAAACTTCAGTTTCTGTATAGGTAAAATAGAGATAGAAGACTATCTTCCTAAGGCTGTGTGATTATTTTATTAAATAATGGAGGTCAAGTCCAACACAGAAACCGACACATAGAATACCTGGCAGACTTCAACTCAAAAAACGAAATGACGTCAAATCATGGTAGTGATAAATGAAGAAAATAAAGCAGGTGAATGAGAAAGAGAGTGAAGGCGAAGAGGGCACCTTAGCTGGGCTGGAAGGGAAGGCTGGCAGCAGGGAGGTGATATTTAAGCTGAGGTCTGAACGTTCAGCAGGAGGTACACATACCAGATGAAAATAGCAGTGATTTAGCTGGAAAAGACCTGAGTTCAAGTTTTGATTCTTCTACTTCCAACCTAGTTCACTTTAAGCAATTCTGAATCTCATATTCCTGGTCTACAAAAAGATTTTTAAAAATGCTACAAAAATGCTGAGTGTAATGGCGCATGCCTGTAAATCCCAGCACTTCGGGAGGCCGAGGTGGGAGGATCGCTTGAAGCCAGGAGTTCAGAGACCAGCCTGGGCAACAAAGGAAGACCTGGCTTTTAAATTTAATTTTACTTTTTAGAGATGGTCTCGCTATATTGCCCAGGCTAGTCTCAAACTCCTGAGCTCAAGTGATCCTCCCGCCTCTGCCTCCCAAAGTGCTGGAGTGCTGGGATTAAAGGTGTGAGCCATCATACCTGGCTGACCCAGTCTTCAAAAATTAAAAAAAACACAAAAACAAGTACATTGCAGACTGCAAAATCCTACAGACTTTGAGCTAGTGCATCCCTCCATTTATGCTGAAAATAAACCACTGTGTTCATTTAATCATCCACTCATGCATACATTCCTTTATTTCCTCATTCATTATACAGGGCTGATGAAGCTGAAACTGGATTGGCTTTGGAATAGCTCTTGTGTGTGGGGCTTTACAGTTATAGTCCTGGGCAGGTGGCAGTACTGTTGCCATTTCATAGATGAAGAAATTGGGAATCGCTTTTAATGACAATGGCTAAAGTGACAACATCTATTTTCAAGCCAATTTCCTGTCTCCACTGCCAGGTGAGAACACCTTAAGGGAAAGGATGTCAGGGCCGACTGGGGATGTTTGTTGAGGTGTATTTCATCTTCTTAGCCTCTACATTGCTGAAGCCCCTACAAGCTCTTATGGGGTGCTAAGCACACACTATAAAAATGAAGACAAGGCCGGGTGCGGTGGCTCACGCCTGTAATCCCAGCACTTTGGGAGGCTGAGGTGGGTGCATCACGAGGTCAGGAGATCAAGACTATCCTGGCTAACATGGTGAGACCCTGTCTCTGCTAAGAATACAAAAACTTAGCTGGGCGTG
Source organism: Colobus angolensis palliatus (assembly GCF_000951035.1). Lineage (NCBI taxonomy): Eukaryota > Metazoa > Chordata > Mammalia > Primates > Cercopithecidae > Colobus > Colobus angolensis. The sequence goes on along the minus strand of NW_012120709.1, from coordinate 29,136,302 downwards.
GTGGCAGGTGCCTGTAGTCCCAGCTACTCGGGAGGCTGAGGCAGGAGAATAGCGTGAACCCAGGAGGCGGAGCTTGCAGTGAGCTGAGATCGCGCCACTGCACTCCAGCCTGGGTGGCAGTGCGAGACTCTGTCTCAAAAAAACAAAACAAAAAAATGAAGACAAGATGGCTGCAGTCTGGCTGGCGTTCTTCCTTAAGAAACAACGGGTGTGAAACAGGCCTTGCTAGGTCCCTGGGGAAGGTGTGCGGCCACTTATAAATGAAGCTGCCATATTTTCTGAGGCAAACCTCAGCTCGTGTCACCTGACAATGAGATGCAATATTTAAAGTTGGACTGTCCCTAGCAGGGACTTGCTTGTTAAAAGGAGAAGTCATTCTTACAATGGGCTTGGGTCTAGCTAACTTGCTAACTACCAGTAATACTGGAATTAGAATGGGAGGGGGAAAAGAAAAAGGGAAAACAAAATAGGTACAGGTGAAAATACAGTCCAGGTTCATCTACCTCCAAATCCCTGAGTTTTCTTATTTCTACTCATTAAAACCTGGGGAGGACAGCTCTTTGCCTATTGCTAATATCCCAGGGGTAACAACTACACAATGAGAGCCGGAGCTAGTTTCATAGAAATGATCTGTAAGGAATGAAAATAAGTGAGTATCTTGAAATTCTTGACAACTTCAGATCTCCTGGGCCCATCATAGGGGACAGAAGCCACTTCAAGAAACCCCCAATAGTTGTCCTTTGCTGTTAGTCTGAAGGAGTTTAAAAAGCATGCTGGCCGGATGCAGTGGCTCATGCCTGTAATCCTAGCACTTTGGGAGGCCAAGGCTGGTGGATCACTTGAGGTCAGGAGTTCGAGACCAGCCTGACCAACATGGTGAAACCTCATCTCTACTAAAAATACAAAATTAGCCAGGTGTGATGGTGCATGCCTGTAATCCCAGCTACTTGGGAGGCTAAGGCAGGAGAATCACTTGAACCTGGGAGGCGGAGGTTGCAGTAAGCCGAGATCAAGCCATTGCACTCCAGCCTGGGCAACAGGAGCAAAACTCCATCTAAAAAAAAAAAAATTAGCCAGTTGTGTTGGCACACACTACTTGGGAGGCTGAGGCTGCAGGATTGCTTGAGCCTGGGAGGTGGAGGTTGCAATGAGCTAACATCAAGCCACTGCAGTCCAGCCTGCGCGACAGAATAAGACTTGGTCTCAATATTAATAATAAATAAAAGGCATGCTGTATTCCCAAGGCAGGAGTGGAGGATGGACAGAGGAAGGGAAGGGTGAGAGAGAGGAGAGAAGACAAAAAGGATGGAGATGAGAGAGAGATCGGCTCCTTTAACTGCTTCCTGTTGTGGTGATGCTTTTGCACTTGTACATCTGTGGAAGGATGTGAAGTGGGAAGTGTTTCGTGGTCATAAGAAGAGCAGCAGCTGGTGGGGGATGGCGTGGGCTGATGGATACTCTGGAGGGAAATGGCAGAGTACGGGAGGAGGGAGAGAACCCGCTAAGGCAGTGGTAGAATAAAGAAGATTATCATCCCCTCCCATCGGGCCAGCTTCCTCACAAATGGTTGTCAAATGAAGGTGTCTGGCTCTCATTCTCAGTCCAGTCCAGGCCCCACTGTGGTAGTGCCTTCCTTTCTCCCAGATAAAAGGACAGAATTGGAAAACTCACTGTATGACCTGAAGCCCAGTAGAACAAATGTGAGCTAAACTATCCAGAAATCAGTCCACTTTAAATAGCATTTTTTGGGGCTGGGTACGATGGTTCATGCCTGTAATCCCAGCACTTTGGGAGGCCAAGGCAGGTGGATCACTTGAGGTCAGGAGTTTGAGACCAGCTTGA
>NW_012120709.1:29131693-29133365 GCF_000951035.1 Colobus angolensis palliatus | reverse complement strand
TTTTGAGACAGAGTCTAGCTGTGTCACCCAGGCTGGAGTCCAGTGGCACAATCTTGGCTCACGGCAACCTCCACCTCCCGGGTTCAACTGATTCTTCTGCCTCAGCCTCCTGAGTAGTTGGGATTACAGGTGCACGCCACCATGCCCAGCTAATTTTTGTATTTTTAGTAGAGATGGGGTTTCACCATATTTGCCAGGCTGATCTCGAACTCCTGACCTCGTGATCCGCCTGTCTCGGCCTCCTAAAGTGCTGGGATTACAGGCGTGAGCCACCGCGCCCAGCGGCGTTTTTTTTTTTTTTTTCCCCCACTTTAAAATGGTATCCATTTCTCAAGGAAAACAGCATGTTTTTGGGGATAGAGAAGGACTGACTTTTGATGTTGAGAAGTTGTTTGAATAGGATGTTGGCAGTGCAGTTAAAAATGAAAAAGTAGGTAAAAGAGATCTTTTCCAAGTAAATCTGCCCTTTCCAGAGGATTGAGACCACTTAGATATGGGATATGAAGGAGAAATATTTGAGTCTACAGGACTAAGAAAATGGTAATGCCACTCTCAGAAACTGGTTATTCAAGAAGAGAAGCATATTTAGGACAGGAAGAGAGGGGTTTGCTAAATTTATTTTGGATATGTTGAAAAAAGTGTCATGGCAGCAAACTGGAAATATGAAAGTGGGACTTGACAGACATAAACACTTCTCTTTTGAATCAGTAGGGATCACCCTGCTACACTCTGGACTGGGGGCCTCTGCACTCAGCACACCATGGATAGGGCCGAGTATAAAAACCACACACAGGGCTGGGCGCGGTGGCTCACACCTATAATAATCCCAGTACTTTGGGAAGCCGAGGTGAGTGGATCACTTGAGGTTGGGAGTTCGAGGCCAGCCTGGCCAACATGGTGAAACCCTGTCTCTACTAAAAATACAAAAATTAGCTGGGTGTGGTGGCATGTGCCTGTAATCCCAGCTACTCGGGAAGCTGAGGCAGGAGAATCGCTTGAGCCTGGGAGGTGGAGGTTGCAGTGAGCTGAGATTGTGCCACTGCACTCCAACCTGGGCAACAGATGCAGACTCTGTCTCAAAAACAAAAACCAAAAACCAAAACAACAGCAACAACAACAACAAAACACACAGAGCCCAAACCAAGGCTGGCTCCGTGGGACCAGAGATTCTCTCAGTCAGCCTGAACAAAGCCCTAAACTGGAAGGCACCATGAGCAGAAGGAACAGTAGCCTGCACCGCTTGTGGGGTGGGGCAAAAGGCCCGGAGCTCGCCTTACCCTGCTTCCAGGAAGTTGTTGGCCTGACTTCCAGCCACCACCAGCTGTGTGAGTTGTCACTAGAAGGCAATTATAACTGCCTCCTCTTTTTGGTTCAGATTACAAATGGTAAATAACCAACCCCAAAAAGAAAAAAAAAGTTCCGGTTTGGAAATCTGAGACCATCTGTTTCTCATTCTATTTCCCCTCTCTTCTCTGAATTTTTTATATTTGATCCTCTCCCTCTCTCACTCTCTCCCACTCCTGAAAACACACAGTTCAACCAGGGGCATAGTGGCCTTATTTGACTATCTTTTCTTTGAGAATGCTAGATTTGTTATTGGGATTAAATTAGAAAATTCCTTCTTTCCATTCAAAATAGATGCCTTGGATTGTTTTTTTTTTTTTTTTTTTTT
>NW_012120709.1:29128109-29130183 GCF_000951035.1 Colobus angolensis palliatus | reverse complement strand
AAAAAAAAAAAAAAAAAAGAAACGCCGTTTCCCTAGAGTCTGGTGTTACAGGTCCCTCTTGTGTTGGTTGTTAACATTGTCTTGCTTCTGTTCTAGAACCATGAGAATCTGATTCTGTAACTGAGTTCATCAGCATATTGCAATCAATATTCTCCTCATCACCATTATCATCACCATCAATAGCTAGGTGCACATACAGAAGACAATGGGAAATCAGTGTAGGGTAGTTTAAAACCACGTGTTTTGTAGCCAGATGGATCTGAATTCGAATTGTTTCTTCTCAGCGATATTACCTTGGGCAAATTATACTTTTGTGTGTTAGTTTCTGCATTGATTAACTAGAGGTGATAATAATACTCATTTTCAAGAGAAAATAGGATAATGTATATAAGGTGTCTGATGTAGAGTCTCAAAAAATGTACTTCCTTTCCTATTCACTTTTTTCTCTAAGGAATACAGAAATTCTTTATTTTTATTTTAGACATGGAGTCTTGCTCTATTGCCCAGGCTGGAGTGTAGGGACAAGATTTCAGCTCATCGCAACCTCCACCTCCCAGGTTCAAGCCATTCTCCTGCCTCAACCTCCCGAGTAGCTGGGACTACCAGTGCCTGCCACCATGCCCGACTAATTTTTGTATTTTTAGTGGACACGAGGTTTTGCCATGTTGGCCAGGCTGGTCTCGAACTCCTGGCCTCAGGTGATCTGCATGCCTCGGCATCCCAAAGTGCTGGGATTACAGGCGTAAGCCACTGAGTGTGGCCCAGAAATTCTTGAAAAGTATGAGTGAAGATATAATTGAGGTAAATTGGATGTGCTGTGAACTTATGAAAGGATTTAGTAATTGTTAAGCTTCCTACATAATGACAAAGCAAAATTTTTAAAAATGACGAATTAGTCAATAGTATCATTTTGGCCCATCATTATGCCCAGTAGACGACCCCTTTGCTTACATCCTGTCTCCCTGTATTCCTTCATTTACTGTCCCCACTCTGGAAGGCCTTGAAGGTCTTGACTTTTCTTCTTGTGTTTGAAGTCTGGCAAGTGCATGCTTGCTGCTTCTGTCCTATTGTATCCGGAATTGGTGGGTTTTTGATCTGGCTGACTTCAAGAATGAAGCCGTGGCCCCTTGCGGTGAGTGTTACAGTTCTTAAAGATGGTGTGTCCAGATTTTGTGCCTTCAGACATTCAGATGTGTCTGGAGCTTCTTCCTTCTGGTGGGTTCATGGTCTCGCTGACAGGAGTGAAGCTGCAAACGCTGGCGGTGAGTGTTACAGTTCTTAAAGGCTGCCCGTCTGGAATTGTTCATTCTTCCTGGTGGGTTTGTGGGCTAGCTGGCTTCAGGAGTGAAAGTGCAGACCTTCATGGTGAGTGTTACAGCTCTTAAAGGCAGCGTGGACCCAAAGGGTGAGCAGCAGCAGAATTTATTGCAAGAAGCCAAAGAACAAGGCTTCCACTGTAGGGAAGGGGGCAGGAGTGGGTTGCCACTAGCTGGTTTGGGCAGCCTGCTTTTATTCCCTTATGTGACCCCACCCACATCCTGCTGATTGGTCCATTTTACAGAGAGCTAATTGGTCCGTTTTGACAGAGTGCTGATTGGTGCTTTTACAATCCCTGAGCTAGACACAGAGTGCTTGCTAGACAGAAGAATTCTCCAAGTCCCCACTAGGTTAGCTAGATACAGAGTACTGATTGGTGTATTTGCAAACCTTGAGCTAGACAGAGTGCTGATTGGTACGTTTGCAATTCCTGAGCTAGACACAGAGTGCTAGACAGAAAAGTTCTCCACGTCCCCACTAGGTTAGCTAGATACAAAGTACTGATTGGTGTATTTACAAACCTTGAGTTAGACACAGAGTGCTGATTGGTGCATTTACAATCCTTTAGCTAGACACAGAGTGCTAGACATAAAAGTTCTCCAAGTCCCCACCCAACTCAGGAGTCCAGCAGGCCTCACCCAGTGGATCCTGTGCTGGGGCCCTGGGTGGAGCTGTCCGCCAGTCACGCCCCGTGCCTGCACTCCTCAGCCCTTGGGTGGTCGATGGGACAGGATGCAGCCGCGCAGGGGGTGGTGCT
>NW_012120709.1:29116615-29127909 GCF_000951035.1 Colobus angolensis palliatus | reverse complement strand
CCCGGTCCCCGCCGGCGCCTCTCCCTCCACACCTCCCTGCAAGCAGAGGGAGCCGGCTCCGGCCTCAGCCAGCCCAGAGAGCGGTTCCCAAGTGCCCTGTCGGGCTGAAGGACTCCTCAAGCGCCGCCAGAGTGGACGCTGAGGCAGAGGAGGCTCTAAGAGCGAGGGCTGCTAGCATGTTGTCACCTCTCACTATGACCCTGCTTGTAGCCAGTCCTCAGGTCAAGATATAAACATATTTTATTGCAATTAGTAGGGCAAGTTGTGTGTACAAAGTATTTGCTAAGGCACTACTGACTATACATAATTATGCTTCTGCTCAGAATAAAGGATTTCTCCTTCCTCTGAATTCATATAGGACATATAGTGCAAAAATTCACTGAACCCTTAGCATATACCATCTTGTCGTTTACACTACTTGTTCTAATATATACCTCTCCAGGATTCTTGGGGTTGTCTCAATTCCTCTTTGAATTTTTACCAACAAGCCTAGGCTTGACCACAAAGTCAGCTTTAGTAAATATTTATTGTATTAAGTTGAATTGTGTATCTTGTTTGCCCGAGGATACTGGAAATATTTCAAAGAAATAAATTTGGTTCTCTACTTCTTTGTACTCCCTTTTTCCTCTTTTTAACCCACCATGATGCTCTTGAGAAGATTGGTAAATCTTTGATAATATTCAAAGTAAGCAATAGAACAAAGCCGACTAGAATATTAATTTGCAAGCATCCAGTCCAGGACTGAACTCGCTGACAACAACCCTGCCAAAGGTCATTCCCCATTTGCCAGAGCAACTGTAGTTCTGGGGAATGCATCACTTATCAAGGCAGCTATTTCAGACAGAAATCTTAATGTGTGTGTGTGTGTGTGTGTGTTTGTGAATAGAGACAGGGTCTCAATATGTTGCCCAGGCTAGTCTCAAACTCCTGGCCTCAAGTGATCCTCCCACCTTGGTCTCCCAAAGTGCTGGGATTACAGGCATGAGCCACTGTGCCTGGCCCAGAAATCTTTATATGGGGTTACAGTTTTTGTCCCTTTAGATCTAAAACCTATACATTGGAGGAATTGAAAACTCTTTTAAACCTGCTTTCTACACGACAGCCCATCACATATTCAAGCTCTTTGTAGATTCAAGATAGCTCTTGAACCAGACATAGTGACATGTGCCTGTGTTCCCAGCTACTTGGGAGGCTAAACCAAGGGGATTGCTTGAGCACAGGGGTTTGAGGCTGGAGTGAGCTATGATCATGCTTGTGAATAGCCACTGCACTACAGGCTGGGTAACACTGTGAGACTCCATATCAAAAATTTGAATCTAATTTTTCTGTGATAAAAATTTCAGTATACTACATGATATAATTTTTTTTTTTTTTTTTTGAGACAGAGTTTTTCTCTTCTTGCCCAGGCTGGAGTGCAAAGGTATGGTCTTGGCTCACTGCAACCTCCACCTCCCAGGTTCAAATGATTCTCCTGCCTCAGCCTTTTGAGTAGCTGGGCTTACAGGCATGTGCCACTACTAAATTTTTGTATTTAGTAGAGATGGGATTTTGCCCTGTTGATCAGGCTGGTCTCGAACTCCTGACCACAGGTGATCTACCTGCCTCGGCGTCTCAAAGTTCTGGGATTACAGGCTGAGCCACTGCACCAGCCTACATGATATAACTTTTTTTTTTATTGAGACGGATTCTCACTCTGTTGTGCAGGCTGGAGTGGAGTGGCATGAGCTTGGCTCACTGCAACCTCTGCCTCCTGGATTCAAGCAATTATCCTGTCTCAGCCTCCTGAGTAGCTGGGGCTACGGGTGCACACCACCACACCGAGCTAATTTTTGTATTTTTAGAAGACAGGGGATTTTGCCATGTTGGTCTCAAACTCCTAATCTCAGGTAATCCTCCTGCCTCGGCCTCCCAAAGTGCTGGGATTACAGGCATGAGCCATGGTGGCCGGCCAACTTTTATGTTTTTAATAGACACTGGGTTTTGCCCTTTTGACCAGGCTGGTCTCAAACTCTTGAGCTCAGGTGATCTGCCCGCCTCAGCTTCCCAAAGTGCTGGATTATAGGCATGAGCCATCACACCCGGTCCCATTTTAACCATTTCTAAGTGTGCAGTTCTGTAGCATTAAGTACATTCACATTGTGCAACCATCACCACCGTTCATCTCCCGAACTTTTTCATCTTCCCAAACTGAACCTTTGTACACATTAACATTAAAGAATAACTCCCCACTTCCTCACTACGGTTAACCATAACTCTATCTCTGTGAATCTGACTACTCTGGGTACCTCATGTAAGTGAAATCATACAATATTTGCTTTTGTGTCTGGCTTATTTCACTTAAGAGAAGTCTGCAAGTTCCTTCCATGTTGTGCATGTGCCAGAATTTCTTTCCTTGAAAGGCTGAATCATATTCCATTGTATGGAAAGACCACGTTTGTTTATTTGTTCACCCACAGAACCACATTTTTGAAGCAGAAAAATATTGACATAAGTCTTAACAGTTGAGGTCCCATCAGGCAAGAAGAACCACTATGAATGATATGGAATAAGAGATTTATTACAGGGGTTGGACCTTACGCAGTAGGTGAAGATGTCTGTGGAAGGCCCTGCCTCTGGTAGTGAAGCTCAGCTGGTAAGGAGTCAGGAAGAAAAGCTGAGTAGAAAGCAGGGAAAAGTGAGGATGCACAGGAATCCACAGGAATAAACTGGAACCCTTGAGGAGAAATTGGAGCCTATTCTTTGTTTCTTTTTTGAGACGGAGTCTCGCTCTGTCTCCCAGGCTGGAGTGCAGTGGCGCGATCTCGACTCACTGCAACCTCTGCCTCCTGACTTCAAGCGATTCTCCTGCCTCAGCCTCCCAAGCAGGACTACAGGTGCGTGCCACGACGCCTGGCTAATTTTTGTATTTTTAGTAGAGAAGGGGTTTCACTAAGTTGGCCTGGCTGATCTCAAACTCCTGACCTCAGGTGATCCGCCTGCCTCGGCTGCCCAAAATGCTGGGATTACAGGCGTAAGCCACTGCGCCCGGCCTTGGAGGCTGCTCTTAAGGACAACACAGAATCCTCATCCACCTCCCACTGCCACTAATCCCAATGACATGGGAAGAGGCTGGTGCTCTTTGCCATAAAACTGCAGACATGTCTGGCTGAGGACTCGCAGAACTTGAAGTGGGAGATCCAGCAGGACTTGGAGGAACTGAAAACATGATCCTGTCCTGAGACGGCCCCGTGCTAAAGAGATGACCCTCCCAGCCCCACGAGCAATGACCTACCAACTGGGGCATCACCCGAAGTCTCACCGAACCCTCCTAGGTAATTCCTGCTGTGCCTCTTTCACCTTACACATTTCCTGTACATCTCCCTAGAGGCTGACCCTAATCCAGGACCATATAGGGAGGAGATTCCAGGAAACATAGTTCCAGCTGAGTTAAGCAGACACAGTACAAACCACCACAATACCTTAAGACCTGCCTACAGACAATGACTTTAACATCTCAAGTTTCAGGTGCTTCTGATGCCCTCAATACAAACATTATTTCAAAAAGCCTGGAGTAGATACAGTGACCTTCTGCTGGTGGGCAGTTGGGTATTGGGAAATCTAAATGCTACATCACATTGTCAATTGTCTGACCAGTTCATGAAAAAACAAACCAACCTTCATTCTAAGTTTATACCACACGAAAGAATAAAAGGTGACAGATTCAGCATCATGCAGCAAAGTCCAAAGCTTTGGATTCCTGGCATTGCCTTCCAACCTTTCTGTCTGCTGCTGGGTCCACATGTGTGGAAACCATCATCTCAGTGGGGGACTGAGGATTGAGGTCACTGCTCTTCATCACAGTGCAGATGAAGGTGTTCAGGTAGCGTCGAGGGAGTGGTGTGTGTCTGCGTGTGTGTGTTTTGGGAGTGGGATATGTGAGAACAGGATTTATAGAAAATATCCTTCCCTTGGGGGCTGGCTCACACCAGAAAGTGAGCCTTTCCCACTGCCAGTCTCCTTGGCAGACTGTGTGTTAGCAGCACCAACTGGGTGACCAAATAGTGGTGATTCCCACAGTTCTTGGCTATGATCCTGTTATCACTGCCTGCCCTGTCTCAAAAAGAAAAAAAAAAAAAAAAAGGCCAGGCATGGTGGCTCACGCCTGTAATCCCAGCACTTTAGGAGGCCGAGGTGAGTGGATCACCTGAAGCCAGGAGTTCGAGACCAGTCTGGCCAACATGGTGAAACCCCATCTCTACTAAAAATACAAAAATTAGCCGGGCATGGTGGCACATGCCTGTAATCCCAGCTACTCAGAAGGATGAGGCAGGAGAATTGCTTCAATCTGGGAGGCAGAGGTTACTGTGAGCCCAGATTGCGCCACTGGACTCCAGCCTGGGCAATAGAGTGAGACTCGGTCTCAAAACAAAATCAAAAACAAAAAACAAACAAAGAAAGAAAGAACTGGTTGTATGAACTGTTCTTTGCCAGTTTGCAAAGAAGGGCTTGTTTAATAACTTTTGTACATATCTGACTTGGGGCTTATTTTCATTTCAATACGGTCACAAGGTTGCAAGAGAGCAGATAATTTTCACCTGTTGAAAAAGACCCAGGAGTTGTGTGTTGCTGAACTGGCTCAGTCAATTTACAAGTAATTTCTCCTTTTCACAACTCCAGTCGCCATCTCCAGCTTCCTTCTCGCCCATCCACTGACGATGGTATTTTGTCTCTCAAACCAGATTTCACTCGTGCACAGAAGCGACCCCTTGTGGCTTTCCCTGGGGCCTGCATCCATCCCTAGGGGCTGGCTCCCATGAGAGTAGCCAGCCTTGGGTTCCCCCTCCTGGAGGAGGAGCATGCCTCCCTCTTACTGCACAGGATGCCACCAGTCTGTTGGAAGCAGAAATAAAAAAGAACAGTCTGTTTGCCAAAGGAATGTGTCTATGCAAAAACATATAGCTCAACACAACTGCTGCACCGAGAGGAAAGTCGTAGCATCTGCCAACCCACAAAGCCTCCTCACAGCTTTTCCCTGCATCCCTCCCCTTCCAACAGCAGCCACTGTGCTTATTCCAACCACAGTGAAACAACTATTTTGGAACAGAAGAGTCCGGGCCTGCAGCAACCATCTGATCTAAGAGCTGATTTGTACTTGAGCAGGTGAAAAATACTGGCACTGTTGACCTCAGGGAGCTGAAAGCCATGGGGTGAAATTTTAATGATGCTTACGTTTTTAAATAGTTTTTTATGACTTTTAACTGGGGAAGTCTGCTGTAAGGATGAAACCAGATAAACTAATGTTCAGTGATAGTGGAAGCTCTTTAGTTGAAATTGATAGCAATTATTTATTGCCTATCTATTTTATTCAAAGGACTGTGCTAAGTGATGCAGAAAAAGTTAGAAGTGTTTTATTGGGCCCTGATTTTTCTTTTTGGCCCTTTGTTGTGTTTTTTTTAAATTGCTTTTTAATTGTTTGAGACAGGGTCTAGCTCTGTCGCTCCGGCTGGAGTGCAGTGGCATGATCTCAACTCACCACAACATCTGCCTCCTGGGTTCAAGCGATTCTCCTGCCTCTGTCTCCCCAGTAGTTGGGATTACAGGTGCCTGCCATCACCACCCGGCTAATTTATGTATTTTTAGTAGAGATGAGTTCACCATGTTGGCCAGGCTAGTCTCAAACTCCTGACCTCAAATGATCCACCTGCCTCAGTCTCCCAAAATGCTAGGATTACAGGGGTGAGCCACCCCACCCAGCCGTTATTGAGTTTAGAAAACAAATATTGATATTTTGTTTGGGGCCCTTATGAATTCTGGTGCTGTGATCTGTCATTGTGCCCAGGATTAGAACCAGCTAATGTGTGTGGGACTTTAAAGGCGCTGTTCTAAGATCCATTAGGGAAAGCCCAGTCCGTTCCAGAGAAGGGAGTCTCACTCCTTGGCTCTTTCCTTAGTCCTGCAATCTCTGTGTCACTCTGGACTTCTGCCAGATGAGCAGGGAGTCTGTCTGCATTGCATATTTCGCAGAGAGGATGAGCTTGGGTGTTATGGCTGATTGGGAATGTTGGGAGCCAATTTCTTTCCAATCTTCCCAACAGGTAGAATTGTTACGGCTGATTCCTTTACTGGCTGACTTGTTAAATAAGAACAAATCTCCGAGACAAACATTAGGTATTTCCTAGAGACTATATGATCCGAATTCATACCTGGAAAAGGATATTTTCCCCATTAGCAAGGCTCTGTGACTTTTTTTCTTTTTTTGAGACGGAGTCTTGCTCTGTCGCCAGGCTGGAGTGTAGTGGTGCTATCTCAGCTCACTGCAACCTCTGCCTCCTGGGTTCAAGCGATTCCCCTGCTGCAGCCTCCCGAGTAGCTGGGACTACAGGCATGTGTCATCATGCCTAGCTAATTTTTTGTATTTTAGTAGGGGCGGGGTTTCACCATTTTGGCCAGGATGGTCTCGATCTCCTGACCCCGTGATCCGCCCGCCTTGGCCTCCCAAAGTGCTGGGATTACTGGTGTGAGCCACAGTGCCCGGCCTGTGACTGTTTTTAAACAAGTGTCCTTGTTATAATGCTAAAAAGCCTTTGGGACTTTTACTTTCTGTTTCAGTGGAAAGGCCTGGCAACATCACGAAAGGATGACACTAGGCTGGGCCTGGTGGCGCATGCCTGTAATCCCAGCACTTTGGGAGGCCAAGGCAGGTGGGTTACCTGAGGTCAGGAGTTCAAGACCTGTCTGGTCAACATGGTGAAACCTCGTCTCTAATAAAAATACAAAAATTAGCTGGGTGCGGCGGTGCACGCCTGTAATCCCAGCTACTTGGAAGGCTGAGGCGAGAGGATCGTTTGAACCCGGGAGGCGGAGGTTGCAGTGAACTGAGATCGTGACACTGCATTCCAGCCTGGGCGACAGAGTGAGACTCCATCTCAAAACAAACAAAACTGACACTAGCTTTCAGTGGTTCTCTATCCTTACTTCTCAGGGAATGAACCTTAATAAGTCCATTGGCTTCAGAGTCTCACTTTGGTGGAGTTACGGGACTGTGAGGGGATGTTGCCAATTCCTCTTTCCTCTCTGTTCCAGAAAGTCACAGAAATGGGGCAGTGGAACAGGTTCTCCTCAAATAGGTTCTTACTAGAGATCCCTTAGTGAAGTGTTTTGGAGGAGGCTGGGACTTTGAAAAAATTAAGAGAAGACTCTAGCTTCTTGCAGCAAAATAAGAACAATTGCAGTATGGAAAACAGAGGGGCAGGTCACTTTTGCGAGTGAAAGCAGATGTCTAAACCATCTGTAGCCTTTCCAAAGCCTGGCACCTTTGCACCCTGTAATGTGAGGTGGAGTTTCTGGAATACTTAGTGCTAGAAGGTGGCAATCTGTAAAAAGGCAGAAAACTACTCTCTCCATCTGGGAGCTGGAGCCCTGGCTAGTGCTGGACTCTGACGTGGCTGCTAATATGGGCAGGAGAAGGGGCATGCCTAGCTGGCTGGAGCTTAAGGTCCAGCTGTTAACCTTGAGCCAAAATGCATGAACAGTACCAACCTTCAGGCCACAGAGTCTCAAAGGAAGTTCCCCAGAGTCAGGAAGAGACTACCCCGAGTGTGTTATGCTTGAGGTGGGAGGTGGATGAGGCTCAGAAATAGGACTTTGATGGAGATGGATGTGTGCTGCTCCAGGGCACTGGGGGAAGGACAACACTCTCACAGCTCAACACTCTCCAGCACGTGGAAGTGAGCACTTCCGGGGTCAAGGCTCATTAAAGTGACAAAGGGGACTCTGGTTAAAGACTGTCCATCTCTCTACTTTTTTTTCTTTCTTTCTTTTTTTTTTTTTGAGACAGGGTCTCATTCTGTCACCCAGGCTGGAGTGCAGTGGCACCACCTCAGTTCACTCCAACCTCCGCCTCCTGGGTTCAGGCGATTCTCCGGCCTCAGCCTCCCAAGTAGCTGGGATTACAGGCACCTGCCACCACGCCCGATTAATTTTTATGTTTTTAATAGAGACAGGTTTCACCGTGTTGCCCAGGCTGGTCTCGACCTACTGACCTCAGGCAATCTGCCCACCTCGGCCTCCCAAAGTGCTAGGATTACAGGTGTGAACCACTGTGCCCAGACCTATCTCTCTACTTTAGAAGACAGGATTCTTCTTTCCTTTTTTTGATGGCTTCGTAAACCCATAGAGCTTTTATTTTTCTAATAGAGTATTTTTTTAGAACAGTTTTAAATTCACAGCAACATTGAACAGAAAGTACAGAGAGTTCCCACATATCCCCCACCCACCCACACAGCCTCCCCCACTATCAGCATCATTACAATAGGTGAACTAACATTGATTGACACATCATTATCAACCAAAGCTCATAGTTTACATTAGGGTTCACTCTTGGTGTTGTACATTCCTCTTTTTTTTTTGAGATGGAGTCTCACTCTGTCACCCAGGCTGGAGTGCAGTGGCTCGATCTCCGCTCACTGCAAGCTCTGCCTCCCAGGTTCACGCCATTCTCCTGCCTTAGCCTCCTGAGTAGCTGGGACTACAGGTGCCTGCCACCTCGCCCGGCTAATTTTTTTGTATTTTTAGTAGAGAACGGGTTTCACCGAGTTAGCCAGGACGGTCTTGATCTCCTGACCTTGTGATCCGCCTGCCTTGGCCTCCCAAAGTGCTGGGATTATAGACGTAGCCCAGCACGTGTTTTGTTTTGTTTTGTTTTGTTTTGTTATTGCACCCAGGCTGGAGTGCAGTGGCGCAATCTTGGCTCACTGCAAACTCCACTTCCCAGGTTCAATCGATTCTCCTGCCTCAGCCTCCCAAGTAGCTGGGACTACAGGCATGCACCACCATTCCCAGCTACTTTTTTGTATTTTTTTGTAGAGACAGGGTTTCACCATGTTGGCCAGGCTGGTCTCAAACTCCTGACCTCAAGTGATCCACCCGTTTTGGTCTCCCAAAGTGCTGGGATAACAGGCATGAGCCACTGCGCCTAGCCCTTTCCGTAGGTTTTGCCAAATGTGTGATGACTTGCATCCACCATTATAATAGTATACAGAATAATTTCATTACCCTAAAAATCTCCCAGGCTCCCATGGAACTTTTTTAAAGGAAGGATTTCTGGGTATCGCCTAAGATCTATGGAACTGGAATCCTTATAGGCAAGAGCCAGGAATTTGCATATGAATGTTTCCCCCACCTACCTCCATACAAAAGGTGAAATTTAGACTGCTAATCCAAGCCATGGCCAATGTACAGAAACTTTAGATGGTACAATATCTAAGTCCTCTTCTCATTCTAAAATTGTGTAATATATTGGCTTAGCCTGAAAATTCACTCCCAGTTGAGTTCAGAAAGAGCCAAGTCGTTCTCAGGGGACCCCAGAGGTCACCCGTGCGTGGCTGGTATTGTGGAAGGGTCCTCCTCCCACTGCAAGTCATTCCTTCCTATTAGGTGGGGAAGTGGGTTCTTGGACTTCTTGCCTTCCACTAAGGACACTCAGCAGAATCCCACATGAACTTTTTTCACATTTTCACGTGGTACATGATGGCCAAAGTTTGGAACAAAACAAAGGGAAAGAAAGCCGGGTACGGTGGCTCATGCCTGTAATCCCATCACTTTGAGAGGCCGAGGCAGGTGGATCACTTGAGGTCAGAAGTCTGAGACCAGCCTGACCAACATGGCCAAACCCTGTCTCTACTAAAACTAAAAAATTAGCCAGGTGTGGTGGTGCATGCCTGTAATCCCAGTTACTTGGGAGGTTGAGGCAGGAGAATTGCTTGAACCTGGGAGGCAGAGGTTGCAGTGAGCCGAGATCACGCCATTGCACTCCAGCCTGGGCAACAAGAGTGAAACTCTGTTTCAAAAAACAAAACAAAGCAAAGAGAAAGCTACAAAAAACATGTATATTTTCTGGAGTTTGTACCTTCCGTCTTTGCTATATAATAAGATTTCCACAGTACTACAGCAGCTTCCTTTACACTCAAGAAAGCACACTTTATGCCTTAATGCATGTGGATCTTACCATGAGAAGACAGGATTCTTAGACAAAAGGGGGAACCTTTGGAAGAGACTGAGATATTGCTTCGCGGAGGAAATATAGAGAAGATACACAGCTGAGTTATATTCACCTGCCCTTGGCCTAGGATTCTGACACGTGGGTTCAAGCCTGGAGGACTGGAGTTTGACCCACAGGGATGTGTTTGCATGAGAGGCTAAGGACCCTCCTGAGAAAGAACTTCTTCTGAGGGAGCAGGGTGGCAGGCAGACAGATGGAGAAGTGGGCCACCACTCTAACTGTCCTCGCCCTACCCCACAGATCCCATATCCTAGGAGGGGACCGGAGGAGTGGACAGGACCTGCAGGTGAAGCAACACAGAAAGAACAGTTTTATCAGAAACTTGAAAATGGCCGGGCGCAGTGGCTCAGGCCTGTAATCCCAGCACTTTGGGAGGCCGAGGCGAGTGGATCATTTGAGGTCAGGGAGTTCGAGACCAGCCTCACCAACATGGTGAAATCCCGTCTCTACTAAAACACACACAAAAAATTAGCTGGGCATGGTGGCGGTTGCCTGTAATCTCAGCTACTTGGGAGGCTGAGGCAGGAGAATCGCTTGAATTCAGGAGGCAGAGGTTTTAGTGAGCCGAGATGGCGCCACTGCATTCCAGCCTGGGTGACAGAGCACAGAGCAAGACTCCCTGTCAAACAAAAACAAAAACAAACACAAAAACAACTCTGAAAATGTTTGGAGCATAAGGGAATTGGAACCCTTGGTCTTAAAGAGTAGCAAAGTGAAGAAAGTACATTTCTCACTTCAGCATGATACTGCCATGTCCCCTCTCAGGAGCTCTGTCAACTGCCAAACCAGCAGTCTCTCCATTTCCCCAAGCCCCGTCTCTTAAAATGACCCTTAAAACCCAGATCATCTTTATTTTCCTATTCAATAAGATGCATATAGAGGGAAAGCCTTCTCTGTGCTTTGTCCAGCTCTCATAACACTCACGGGCAGTTGCGGGCCTCCTCTTGCGAGGAGCAGTGTGAGAGACCCACGTTTTCCGTTGCTGCCCTTGAAACCCCATTGCCATATATGTGTGAAACTCTCTCACCACTGATGTGAGTGTTGGGAGATGCTAACTACAGCAAATCCCTTTCTGAAAGACCTGGGGTTCTTTTGTCTGCTTTTTGGCTCAAGTCCTCCGGATGGTCTTGTTGAAACTTCCCTGAACTGCATTTCAGTTTAGGACATTTCTACCCAAACTTCTCTCTCTCTCTTCCTTCCTTCCTTCCTTCCTTCCTTCCTTCCTTCCTTCCTTCCTTCCTTCCTTCCTTCCTTC
>NW_012120709.1:29113294-29116565 GCF_000951035.1 Colobus angolensis palliatus | reverse complement strand
TTCCTTCCTTCCTTCCTTCCTTCTTTCCTTCCTTCCTTCTTTCCTTTTCTTTCAGTCTCGCTTGATCACCCAGGCTGGAGTGCAGTGGTACAATCTTAGCTCGCTGCAACCTCCACCTGCCTGGTTCAAGCAATTCTCCTGCCTCAGTCTCCTGAGTAGCTGGAATTACAGGCACCCAGCACTATTCCTGGCTAATTTTTGTATTTTTAGTTAGTAGAGATGGGGTTTTGTCATCTTGGCCAGGCTGATTTCAAACTCCTGACCTCAGATGATTCGCCCACCTCAGCCTCCTAAAGTGCTGGGATTAGAGGCGTGAGCTACTGCGCCCTGACTTCTCTCTGTTTCTTTTACTTTTCTTTTTCTTTGAGATGGAGTCTTGCTCTGTCACCCAGGCTGGAGTGCAATGGTGTCATCTTGGCTCACTGCAACCTTCGCCTCCTGGGTTCAAGCAATTCTCTTGCCTCAGCCTCCCGAGTAGCTGGGACTACAGGCACCTGCCACCATGCCCGGCTAATTTTTGTATTTTTAGTAGAGATGGGGTTTCACCATGTTGACCAGGCTGGTCTCGAACTCCTGGCTTCAGGTGATCCACCCGCTTTGGCCTCCCAAAATGCTGGGATTACAGGCAAGAGCCACTGTGCCCTGCTCTGTTTCTTAAATCATGATCTGACTGTGTTCCTAACCTGCTCCAGCTGCCCTTCCTCTCCGCACTGCTGTTTCCTTTACAAGTATTGCCCCTAAAACAAAAACAAAAACCTTTCTAGGTTTAATGCTGTCTTGGCATCTGCTTCTTGGAAGATCGGATTGACATAATTCTTTCCTACCTGGGCTTGAGATCATTAGCTTAGGTCAGCTATGACTCTGAGAGAGTAGACCTAGATCTCTGTTTATCTCTGAATCCAAGGTCTCAGGTTAGAATCAGTGTGCTGGGGAGAGGACAATTCTCCACCAATTTATAGCCCTTGTGTGAGTATGTTAGAATTGAATATTGAGATAATAATGTCTTTTCTTCCCAGAAAATTTTGTTTCCTCCACTCTAAGCAGGAAGACAGGGGCTCCATGGCACGCGGAGGCTGCCTGAAAAT
Organism: Colobus angolensis palliatus; assembly: GCF_000951035.1. Classification (NCBI taxonomy): domain Eukaryota; kingdom Metazoa; phylum Chordata; class Mammalia; order Primates; family Cercopithecidae; genus Colobus; species Colobus angolensis. The sequence continues at coordinate 29,115,480 of NW_012120709.1, read as the reverse complement.
ACCCTCTCATCCTGTCCTTTGGGAAAATCTTGACTCCTTATGCTAGGTGCCTCTGAGAGAGAGAGAGAGAAGCAGTGTTTTAAGGAGGGAAGGGCAAGCAGAAGACATCTCAAGCCCAGGAGCAGAGAGTGGTCCATTGCTTCTCATAGAATGGAGACTTGAGACTTTCCTTATCTTGGGGGTTATGGAGCTGTAAGGAACTCAGAGGAGGGTGGGGACGCACTGTGGGCTGTAGCATACACACTGGGGTCCCAAGATGGTCCTAGATTCCCACCCCCAGGTACAGCATGTAAGCATGAGAGCCAGAAGACTTCAAAGTACGGTGGGGGTCGGGACAATGAAGACATTAACAGCCATGTTATAAACTGAATATAGATGTTTCTTTCTTGGTCTATGTCAGCTTTCTGGATTTTTGGGGACCTTAAGGGGGAGGAAGGAGTCCTAAGAATGCCTGAGATTGAGGCCGAGTGCAGTGGCTCACGTCTGTAATCCCAGCACTTTGGGAGGCCGGGGCAGGTGGATCACCTGAGGTCTGGTGTTCGAGACCAGCCTGAGCAACAGGCTGAAACTCCCTCTCTACTAAACATACAAAAAATTAGCCAGGCGTGGTAGCACATACCTGTAATCCCAGCTACTCAGGAGGCTGAGGCAGGATAATCACTTGAACTTGGGAGGCAGAGGTTGCAGTGAGCCAAGATCAGGCCATTGCACTCTAGCCTGAGCAACAAGAGCAAGACTCTGTCTCAAAAAAAAAAAAAAATAGTGCTTGAGATTGAATGCCCACCAGTCTAGTGAGATGGGAATTCAGAGTCAGATTTGACCTGATTTATTTCTCATCCAGTTTTTGGGTTATAATTCCCATATTATAAAATTCATTATTTTATTATTATTGTTTTTAGAGACGGGGGCTCACTCTGTTGCCCAGACTGGAGTGCACTGGCATGAGAGTGGCTCACTGTAGCCTTGACCTCCTGGGCTCAAGTGGTCCTCCCACCTCACTTCCCGAGTAGCTGGGACAACAGGCATGCACCAACTCACCCAGCTAAATTATTTTTGTTTTTGATAGAGATGAGGTCTCACCATGTTGCCCAGGCTGGTCTTGAACTCCTGGTCTCAAGGAATCCGCCCACCTAGCTTCTCAAAGTGCTGGCATTACAGGTGTGAGCCACCATACCTGGCCAAAATTCATGCTTTTAAAGTATACAGTTTGGTAGTTTTTAGTTCTATATGTGCACAGAATTGTGCAACCATTAACACTATTTAATTCTAGAACATGTTCATTATTCCAAAAGAAATCCCGTACACATCAGTGTTTACTCTCCATTCTTCTCTGCCCCCAACCCCCGGCAAACACTAATCTACCTCCTGTTTCTATACATTTGCCTATTCTAAATGTTTCATATAAATTGAATTATGTAATTTTGCTTCTTTCTTTCCAGTATATCTATTTCTTTTTTCTGTCTTGACCAGTACTTCCAGATACATGCTAAATAGACGTAACGATTTCTGACTTTAATTGAATTGTTTATTGCACTTCACCATTTATCCTGACACTAGGCTTTGGCTTAAGAATTTATATAGCTACAAAAGTATGTACAGATAGACATGGTTATATGTGCTTGTATTAAGGAAGAATTATTTAAGAATCAAAGAAGAATGTTTAATTTTTTTTTTTTTTTTTTTAGACAGAGTTTCACTCCGTCACCCAGGCTGGAGTGCAGTGGCACCATCTAGGCTCACTGCAAACTCTGCCTCCCTGGTTCAGGCGAGTCTGGTGCCTCAGCCTCCTGAGTAGCTGGAATTACAGGAGTGCACCACCATACCCGGCTAATTTTTGTATTTAGTAGAGATGGGGGTTTCACCATGTTGGCCAGGCTGGTCTTGAACTCTTGACCTCAAGTGATCTGCCTGTCTTGGCCTCCCAAGTGCTGGCATTGCAGGCATGAACCACCATACCCAGTTGATGTTTAATTTTATCAAATGATTTTATAGCATCTCTGGATATACAATTTTATTTATGTTTTTACTTTGATCAATTAATAGGCTAAGTTAGTAAATTATGTCAATAGATTCTGTAATATTTAGCTGTTCTTTCCAGGTTCAAATCTATTTTGTTCTGGTATATTATTTTTTAATAAGTTTCTGTAATACTTTTTATTTATTCTTCTGCACTCATATTCATAAAT
>NW_012120709.1:29107147-29112639 GCF_000951035.1 Colobus angolensis palliatus | reverse complement strand
AGAGTGATGTTATGATTTATAAATACAACGTGGGATCATTAAATCAAGCTAACATATACATCACCTCAAATTGTTATCATTTTTTTATGGCGAGAATGTTTGAAATTTAAAATTTTGAAGTGTGCAATTACACTATTATTAACTATATTCACCATGCTGTGCAATAGATCTAAAAAAAAACACACACACACACACTTATTCTTCCTGAGATTTTGTACCCTTTGACCATCATCTCCCCATTCCTCACATACCCCAGCCTCTATAACCACTATTCCACTCTCTGCTTCTTTGAGTTTGATTGTTTTAGGTTCCATATAAGTGAGAACACGTGGTATTTTTTTTTCTGTGCCTGACTCACTTCAAATAGCACAAGGTTCTCTAATTCTATCCATGTTGTCTCAAGTAACAGGATTCCCTTTTTTTAAAGTCCAAGTAGTATTCCATTGTGTATGTATCTGCATTTTCTTTATCCATTTATCTATTGATGGGACACTAAGTTTGATCCCAAAACTTGGCTATTGTGAATAGTGCTGCAATGAACATGTTTTGTTTTTGTTTCTCTTTGTGTGTGTGTGTGTGTGTGTGTGGTTTTTTTCAGCTATAGTGTCTAGAGTCTCTCTCTGTCACCTAGGCTGGAGTGTGGTGGCACAATCTTGGCTCACTGCAACCTCCACCTCTTGGCCTCAAGTCATCCTCCCACCTCAGCCTCCCGAGTAGCTGGGACTACAGGCATATGCCACTATGCTAGGCTCATTTTTGTATTTTTTTATAGAGAGAGGGTTTTACTATGTTCCCCAGGCTGATCTCAAACTCCTGGGCTCAAGCAATCTGCCTGCCTGGGCCTCCTGAAGTGTTAGAATTACAGGTGTGAGCCACTATACCCAGCAATGCAATGACTATGGGAGTGCAGGCAAACTGATAACAAATCTTTTGGGTAAATACCCAGAAGTGGGATGACTGGATCATTTGGTAACTCTGTGTGTTTTGAGGAATCTGCATATAGCTTAAAGGCTATACTAATTTACATTCTCACTCATCTACTGCTTTTTAAATGGGAAGCTTTAATAACATTTTACATATTTTCTATTGTCTTTTAAATTCTTTTAAGCCACTTATACCTTGTGCCGTTTTCATTGGTACTTGGTCATAGGTTATCTTGTGCATAGTTAAAACATTTCATACAGGCTGGGCACAGTGGCTCACGCCTGTAAGTCCAGCACTGTCGCACCTGATGGGTTCTTTTTTTGCCCACTGCCCACAAAAATCAATGCACTGAGAACAGCAGGTATTGTGGCAAAGAAAGAGTTTAATAACTGCAGGGCCAGCCAAGCCAAAGGATAGGAGGCATTTCCCAAATCTGCCTCTCCGAGATTTTGGAGGCTAGAGTTTTTCAGGGTACTTTGATAAGCAGGGAGCTCAGGAACTGAAATAATTGATTGTCTGGAGATGAAATCACAAGGGTGTCTAAACTGTTTTTGTGTAGTTGACTCGTTCCCGGGATGGGGTCTCAGGATCAGTAGCATCTCTTGGTCTGCTGAAATGCTAAATCTAAAAAATATCTCAAAGACCAGTTCTTTATTTCACAATAGTGATGTTATCTATAGCAGTAGTTGGGGAAGTTATAAATCTTGTGACCTTCCCAGTTATGTGACTCTGGAGCAGCAAACAACTTATGGAAAAGCAAGCTATGAAATGATAGGTCATCGTTTAACCATGCCTATTCTTTACCAAAGTTCAAGCCTCTACCATAGTTCTTCTTATTTATTTATTTTTTATTTTTTGAGACACAGTCTCACTCTGTTGCCCAGGCTGGAGTGCAGTGGCACAATCTTGGCTCACTGCAACCTCCGCCTCCTGGGTTCAAGCCGTTCTCCTGCCTCAGCCTGCTGAGTAGCTGGGATCTAATCTAGTAGACTAGGGCACAGAGACTCAGGAAAAAAAGTTCCCATGGTTCGTTAGTCATATCGAAACTCACAAAGTCATAAGATCACAGGAGTTGCAAAGGATCATAGAGGTCATGAAGGACAACCTCTATGACATTTCTGAAGGATGCTCATCTGACTATTTAAATACTAATAGCAATGAAGAACTTATTGCCTTATAAGTTAATTTATAAACATTAGGAACAGGAAAGACATTAGGTCTTTAGGTTGGGCCAAAAACCACGTCTTGGAAATTTCCACCCATTGGCTTGCAAACAAATCCACTTCTACATGATGTCAAATATGTGCCTTGAGTTTTTCATTGTTTCAGGCCAAACACTTTCAGTTTCTTTGGCAGTGCTGAGTGGTGATTCAGAACAGAGTCTCTGTAATTATGCTCAAGGGTAATGATTTATGTCACTCAGTGGTGGGCAGTCTTTTTCTGTAAATGTCCAGATAGTATAAAATACTTGAGGCTTTGTGGACCATACAGTCTCTGCTGCAACCACTCAATTCTGCAATTGTCACATGAAAGGAACCACAGACAGCATTTAAATATATAGCTGTATTGCAATAAAACTTTATTTACAACAACGGGGTAGGCCTAGATTTGGGTGGTAGTTAGACGATCTCGGATTTAGCCAGTTCTCACATGGTTTCTAGGTTTTCATCAGTTGAGAGGATTGTTCTGGAGGATGACACCCCAGATGAGGGTGACCAATATGCATCTAACAGGCTTGTTGCCTCTCATAAGAAGATCAACGATGTAGAAGATGGTACACAGATGATTTAGCAGCAGAGAATACTAGCTCTGCAACATACTAGCTGTGTGCCTTTGAGCAATTATTCATCTTCTTCTGAGCCTTGGCTTCGGCATTCTTAAGGCCAAGATTCTCATACCTATTCTGTAGAACTGCTTTGCAGATTAGGGATAAAGCAAGTAATGTACTTAGCTCAGTGTTGGGCACTTAGAAAGCAGCAATAAATATTAGTTGTGATACATAATGATGTGCTGTTCAGTTCTAATGTGGCTGAGCTTTCTAAGTCAAACCTGCAGTAAGGAGAAGGAAAATTCCACTCTGTATGAAATTAGGCTACGGCAGTCAGTTTCTGCCCTGTTCACTCTGCTGCTCACTCCACCCTCTGTGCCTCCACCTGTTACCCAATTAACACCCTATAATGCTGAACACCTGTGCGGAAGCCATTCGCCGGCTCCTTTCCAGCACTGTCATTGCCACTTCGCTAACCCTGAAGCCCCAGCCCACTGCCGGGTCTTGCAGGTGTTTGCCTGCAGGAAGCCTTTTGGGTTTGCTGAGTTTGCCCTGGGACAAGAAATTAATGTGGTAATTAATGCAAATATCTTTGCAGAAACTTCTCTCCCGGGCCCTAATCAAAAGAGATGGATCTTCACATTTCTTCAACTTTGAAGGTACAACTGTTTGTGTGTGGGGGTGTGTTGGGGGCAGGGGAGTGCATTGAGGAAGAAAGAGAAACAAGGAGGAGAGCCAGGGAGAGACAGAGAATAGTCAATGAGAGGGCAGAGGGAGAAAACCAGCTTTCTTCTCCGTACCAGGTGGTGAGAGGGAAGGATAGCGACATCAGTTTTTGAAATCTCAACTCCCACCTTCTTCTTTTTTTTTTTTTTTTTGAGACGGAGTCTCGCTCTGTCGCCCAGGCTGGAGTGCAGTGGTTGGATCTCAGCTCACTGCAAGCTCCGCCTCCTGGGTTTACGCCATTCTCCTGCCTCAGCCTCCCGAGTAGCTGGGACTACAGGCGCCCGCCACCTCGCCCGGCTAGTTTTTTTGTATTTTTTTAGTAGAGACGGGGTTTCACCGTGTTAGCCAGGATGGTCTCGATCTCCTGACCTCGTGATCCGCCCGTCTCAGCCTCCCAAAGTGCTGGGATTACAGGCTTGAGCCACCGCGCCTGGCTCTCAGGTGCCTTTGTTAAAATGCAGATTCTGATCCAGTGCATCTGAGTGAGTGGAGATTCTCCATTTTATTTATTTATGTATTTATTTGAGACAGACTCTTGCACTGTTACCCAGGCTTGAGTGCAGTGGCGCTATCATAGCTCACTGCAGCCTTGAACTCCTGGGCACAAGTGATTCTCCTTCCTCAGCCTCCTGAGTAGCTAGGACTGCAGGTGCACACCATCATGCTAAACTCATTTTTACTTTTATTTTTTGTTTTTTAGAGACAGGGGTCTCAGTATGTTGCCCAGGCTGGTCTTAAACTCCTGGCCTCAGGTGATCCTCCTGCTTTGGCCTCCCAAAGTACTAGAATTATAGGCATGAGCCACCGCACCTGGCTTTGATTCTGCATGTTAACAAGCTCTCAGGTGACACTTATGCTGCTGTATCCCAGTGAAGCAGTAAGAATATAGACCAATGCCATCTGAGTCAGTCTCAAAGACTACTGCTTCCAACATGATGCTGTCTTCTTTTATTGATAACGATGTCTAGTTGTTTAATAAAGTGTTAGAGGTTCATAAAGTTAAGCATCTGTGGACCCAGGGCTTATTTTGTGCACTGGGCCTGCTTGCCCAGTCCAGAGTTGGACTCTGAGCCTTCCAGTGTAGTCTATAGACATTGACTCTGACCATGAACCGGTATTGATCCTTGTCTCATACTAGTAAGACTATTTTAAAATTAATTAATTAATTATTTCAGACAGAGTCTCACTCTGTCGCCCAGGTTGGAGTACAGTGGTGCGATCTTGGCTTACTGCAGCCTCTGCCTCCTGGGTTCAAGCTATTCTTCTGCCTCAGCCTCCCGAGTAGCTAGGATTACAGGTGCATGCCACCACACCAGGCAAATTTTTTTTTTTTTTTAGTAGAGACGGGGTTTCATTATGTTGGTCAGGCTGGCCTTGAACTCCTGACCTCAAGCAATCTGCCCTCCTCTACTTCCCAAAGTGCTGGGATTACAGGCGTGAGCCATCACAATGGGCCAAATAAGCCTATTTCATAACTGACAAATCCCAGACCCCAAATCAAGTGGCAAACCCCTAATCAGTTTTTGCTATAAGTTTGGGTAAACCCAAATCAGTTTCTACCCTAAGTTTCCTCAGGGTAGAGACTATTATCATTCTGAACTAAAAATGAACAAGAAATGAAGTTGGAAGATTAGAGTTGAATCAGCAGAGATGCTGACATTTACTAGCAAAATATTTAATTCCCCTGGGCCTCAGTTTTATCATCTGTCAGATAGGGCAATATACCATGCCACCTATCTTGAAGGATTGATGGATAAGGACCCCAAATCCATAAATAAAGATAATACATGGGCTGGGTGAGGTGGCTCACACCTGTAATCCCAGCACTTTGGGAAGCCAAGGTGGGCAGATCACCTGAGGTCAGGAGTTCAAAGCTTGGCCAACATAGTGAAACCCCATCTCTACTAAAATTACAAAAACTAGCCAGGCATGGTGGCACATGCCTATAATCCCAGCTACTTGGGAGGCTGAGGCAGGAGAATCACTTGAACCTGGGAGGTGAAAGTTGCAGTGAGCCATGATCGTGCCACTGCACTCCAGCCTGGGCAACAGAGTAAGACTCTGTCTCAAAAAA
>NW_012120709.1:29093793-29105847 GCF_000951035.1 Colobus angolensis palliatus | reverse complement strand
TTCTTTCCCTTCCTTCCTTCTTTTTTCTCTTTTCTCTCTCTTTCTTTTTTTCTGAGACCAGGTCTTACTATGTCACCCAGGCTGGAGTACAGTGACACAATCATAGATCACTGCAGCCTTGACCTCCCAGGCTCAAGTGATCCTCCTGCCTCAGTCTCCTGAGTAGCTAGGACTACAGACATATGCCACCAGGCCCAGCTAATTTTTATTTATTTAATTTTTTAATAGAGACGGCATCTCATTATGTTGTCCAGGCTGGTCTCAAACTCCTCCTGCCTTGGCCTCTCAAAGTGCTGGGATTTATAGGTATGAACCACCATGCTTGGCCCTAACCATTTTCATAGATCACCTGAATTCTCCCTGGTTTGGGTCCACCATAAATTGATCGTATGACCGTAGGACAAGGCTTCCACCTTCCTGGGCTCCAGTTTGATCACTTTTAGAGTATAGATTCCACTTCTGCCTCCCAGAAGAGGAGCTGTTAGAGAGAACGATCGAGTTTTGTCTGAAGTTGACAACATCTCCTGCATATATAATACATTGGCTTCAAGATTGTACTTGACAGGCTAATGTAATCATTAGTTAGGGTCTTTTTTTTTGCTGAGCAGCTCAGTGCTCTTTCTAGCTTTGACTTAACCGTGCTTGTTTTTATCTTCTCTGCAGGATGACAGTCTGCATTAGAGACCGGCAAAAGGGACAAGGGCTCTGTTCTGAACGGATCAGCCTGGCTGGGAATCTTAAAAATGGACCTCCACTGACTCCAGATGCCCAGGTCTGCCATTCAGAAGGCCATATTTATTGTGGGTGCCCATGTGAGAAGCAGAACTGCATGGTAGTCCCCCAAATTTGGTGCACATTAGAATCACCCTGGGAGCTGTTAGAATTGCTGATGTCCAGGCTGCCCTCCTTCCCATGAGACCAGAAAGTCTGGGGTGGGAGTCAGGACATCGGTTTCCTAAAGATCCAGGAGATTTCAGTGTGCAGCAAGTTTGTGATTCATTGAGATGGAAGACTGGCCCCTTGTTCATAAGCGAAGCAGAACGGTATCTTCAGCCTGTCTTTGACCTCCCCTTTGGATTGGTTTTATTGAAGAAGATGAAGAAGAGGAAAAAAAAAAAAAAAAAAAGCTACAAAAAGCACAAGCCAGAGAATGCAAAATGAGGAAGGTGGTCAGGATTAGGGAAGGTATGAAAGAGAAGGGGGTGATGGGGGGAAACCTAGGGAGGGAAAAAAGGAAGGGGAGAACTTCACAGGGGTTTGTTGTAAAAGGGTGCTTTTGCCTTCTCAGCTAAAGGACATGTGATGCCATAGAAGGTGGCAGGAAGGATTAGGAGGGGGACAGCATCCCTGAGAAATATGGTGGGATGTGGGTGTGGAGAGGTAAAAATGTCCATTGCTGCCCTGTGGGCATCCCCTGAGGGATGTTTCTGTGAGGAGGACTCACTCTTTGTAATTAAGAGAAGGGAATCCTTCTGCCACATTGCATAAATTCCCCAGTTGAAATTTATATGCCAGGTACAATTTATCACCATATTAGTAGACAAATAAAAGTTTAAGCTTTCAGTGGGCTTAACTATGCCCTTCCCCAGGCACTTGTGTTGCCCAGAACTAGAGACAAAATTGCTTCTTTCTACTTGAAGGCTTAGACAACTTGAACTTGAAGCTCTTCTGCAGAGAGGCTCAGAGAGAAGGCTATGAGGTGCTCTGGGGAGATTATCTGAGGTCACACTGGCTTTCTTCATGAAGGGTTCAGTGTCAATAAGAACGGGAGGCTGAGAAGCCAAGCAGGCAACCCCCATGTCTGGGTTGGTTGCTCCCCTATGACTCACAGACGCTCTGTGCCTCCACCAGGACAGCGCTTCGCCAACTCCAGTGTGGCTGCTCCCTTCTCTGTGTCCTCCCTGGACTGTAAGCCCCTTGAATATGGATATTGCTGTTCTTGTTCATTCCCCACTGACTCTCCAGCACCTACCATGCTGTAGGTGCTGACGCCACATTTGTTCAATGAATGAATACTGGTTTTCCAGCTTACCTGTAAATAAACTTAGCTGGGTTACTAACCTTCTCAGAGCTCCAGCTATTTTTTTTTTTTTTTGAGATGGAGTTTCACTCTTTTTGCCCAAGCTAGAGTGCAATGGCTCGATCTCGGCTCACTGCAACCTCCACCTCCTGGGTTCAAGCGATTCTCTGGCCTCAGCCTCCCGAGTAGCTGGGATTACAGGTGACTGCCACCACGCCCAGCTAATTTTTTGTATTTTTAGTAGAGATGGGGTTTCACTATGTTGGCCAGGCTGGTCTTGAACTCCTGACCTCAGGTGATCCACCCGCCTCGGCCCCCCCAAAGTGCTGGGATTACAGGTGTGAGCCACTGTGCCTGGCCTATTTTTTAATATGAAAAATGAGGATAACAATACACCCTTCATGTTAGGGGTGTGTAGTGACCCTTAGAAACACTCAATGTAAAGTACCTTTAGCGGGTCCTGCTCAAAGTGGGCACTTGGTGTGTGACTGCCATAAGCAGTTCTCGTTCCATGGGTAGGTGCAGTTCACCACCAGCCCTGCTCCCTGCAAACCTGCAGCGGTTCCCCTCCACAAGTTGCCATGCGTTCCCATGGTCTTCAGCTGAGCTTCCAAATATTTTCCTTTTAAACAAACCACAGTGGAGCCATTTTGACTAAGCTTGGTGTATCGTTGTGAGTTTCTCAAACATAAAAACAAGGCACAGAAGGCCAGGAGTCTAACCATGATTTTTTCTGTGCTAACACTGCTTGTGTTTTTATAGGTTAATACTGTTCCTTCGAAAGAAAGAAAAATGTGGCCAGATGCGTTGGCTCACACCTGTAATCCTAGCACTTTGGGAGGCGGAGGTGGGCGGATTACCTGAGGTCAGGATTTTGAGACCAGCCTGGACAACATGGTGAAACCCCATCTCTACTAAAAATACAAAAAATTAACCAGACATGGTGGTGCATGCCTGTAATCCCAGCTTCTTGGGAGGCTGAGGCAGGAGAATCGCTTGAACCCAGGAGGCAGAGACTGCAGTGAGCTGAGATCATGCCATTTTACTCCAGCCTGGGTGACAGAGCAAGACTCTGTCTCAAAAAAACAAAACAAAACAAAAAAAAAAGGAAAAATTTTCTCTGTAAGCACAGGGTGTGTTAGATTGAACTGTGGACAGCATCATATATGACTTACACTCAAGGGGGGCGGATGGGCCCACTGCCACTTTGGTTCTGGAGCTCCCTCTGGCAACAGCCCATGGAGCTGTCAGCAAAGGGTAACCACACTTTCTCAGGCTCATTATCTTGTTATGAAGATCAATTTCCTGATGGCTTCTAGGCTTGGATTTCACTTCATGTTTTCTATCAGGAAACTAACATAGCTCAGCAGAGACATCTTTGGGGCTCATCTTTCTATCACAGCTGTTGGAAGGAGGACAGTTTCTTTCTCTAAGTCTCGGATTTGATGCCACAAGATCGGAATTCTAGCTATGGCTTTGCACAGTGATTTCCCCCAATGGGACCTCAATTTTTTCCTCTGTAAAAGAAGTTTGGACTAGAATGATTGGTTTAAAATCTGTATTCCATAAGACTAAGGACTTCTCTAGAAGTTTTGAAGGACTCTATGGAGAAGAAAGTGGAAGCTAGTAATCCCCCCTCTTCATTTCTTTGGGGAAGGCTACTCCTGTTTTATCTGCTTTATATATTACGTAGCGGCTGCTGTCTTTTTCTTTCCTTCCCTCTCTTCCTCCGTCCCTCCCTCCCTTCCCTCCTCCTTCCTTTCCTTTCTTCCTCCTTCCCTCCCTCTGTTCCTTCCTTTATTAAAAATTATGGGCTTTATAGCTAAATAAAATTGGAAAAATACTAGACTGAGAGAACCTTTGCAATTCTAATATTCTGTGATTCTGACTGGCATTACGTTAGTATTGAGCAATATTAATAGTAAGAATATATCCGGCTGGGCGCGGTGGCTCAAGCCTGTAATCCCAGCACTTTGGGAGGCCGAGACGGGCGGATCACGAGGTCAGGAGATCGAGACCATCCTGGCTAACACGGTGAAACCCCGTCTCTACTAAAAAATACAAAAAACTAGCCGGGCGACGTGGCGGGCGCCTGTAGTCCCAGCTACTCGGGAGGCTGAGGCAGGAGAATGGCGTAAGCCCAGGAGGCAGAGCTTGCAGTGAGCTGAGATCCAGCCACTGCACTCCAGCCTGGGCAGCAGAGCGAGACTCCGTCTCAAAAAAAAAAAAAAAAAAAAGAAAAGAATATATCCAATAATTAATAAAGAACCCTGATAAGTCATCAGAGCAGAAAGCTTTCACACCTTCCTTCAGACCTTGTTTGCTACTGAACTCCTCCAGAAAAAAGGATATCCATGACTAGACATTTACATTATATACTTTCTATTGTTCTTCAAGGTACTTTTTTGTCTCTATATATTACTTTTTTCCCTCCAATTTGTTTTTTTAAATAAATAAACAGCTTCACCTGTAATAATGTAGAGGAACTGGGTTTTTTAAAAAATGAATTTATTGGTCACTTCATAAATCTTGGAAGAGCAAGACAAGACCCCTAGACAAAACAGTAATAAGTACCTCTGTTTCCACCTCTTTCTTATATGGGCTTGTGTTAGGGTCTCCCAAAATATGACACCTCCTTTGTTTAGTCCAAATCGTAATTTGATGATTTTACTCTTAATGAGTTGAAAAGGTCAGGACATCAAAATGTAGTGTCAAGAAATACTTCTGGCTGGGTGCGGTGGCTCCCTCCTATAATCTCAGCACTTTGGGAAGCTGAGGCAGGCAGATCACTTGAGGTCAGGAGTTCAAGCCCAGCCTGGCCAACATGGTGAAACTCCAACTCTACTAAAAACAGAATAAATTACCTGGACGTGGTGGCAGGCGCCTGTATTCCCAGCTACTCGGGAGGCTGAGGCAGGAGAATTGCTTGAACCCAGGAGGTGGAGGTCGAAGTGAGCAGAGATGGCACCACTGCACTCTAGTCCAAGTGAAAGCGTGAGACTCTGTCTCAAAAAAAAAAAAAAAAAAAAAAAAGAAATGCTTCTATATTATATACATGGTTTCTGCCTTGTTTCTGAAGGTGAATGTCTTTGATCATCCATGTGGTTCAGGACTGTGGAATAAGTTCAATTTACTTGGTCTTTGAAAGCAGATGACGGAGGGGATGGCTGCCAAACCAGGTGTTCATCTTAAGGTATTCTTTCTTTCTTTATTTTTTGAGATGGAGTCTCCTTCTGTTGCCCAGGCTGGAGTGCAGTGGTGCGAGCTCTGCTTACTGCAACCCCCACCTCCCGGATTCAAGTAGTTCTCCTGCCTCAGCTTCCCAAGTAGCTGGGATTACAGGTTCCGGCCACCATGCCTGGCTGATTTTTGTATTTTTGGTAGAGACAGGGTTTCACCATTTTGATCAGGCTGGTCTCAAACTCCTGGCCTCAAGTGATCGGCCCTCCCTGGCCTCCCAAAGTGCTGGGATTACATATGTGAGCCACTACGCCCAGCCACCTTAAAGTATTCTAACCCCTTTTACTGTCTGCCTCAGTGCAGAAGTTGCAGGATAATTGTATTATTTAAATATAAGTCTCTTACATAATTTGGAACAAATTTTATAGGGACATCCCATCCCAACTTGCTTTTTAAAAATCTCATTTGGACACTGAGAAACTTTCTTTCTATATTCTTTAATAAAATATCCAGAAAACAAATAAATATCATTTCTGGGCAAAGATGAGCTTTCCACAGGAAATTTGAAAACGTAGTATGTTCTTTCCTTTGTAGCAAATATACATCTTCTCTTTTGGAAAATCACACACAGATCCTTCCAGTACTCTCCTTAAGAACAACAGACAATTGTCTGAGTCTGTTCATCTTGCCTGATTCTCACAAGAACGAAGAACTGTTACCCGGTGGTATCACTTATCTCCAAGGTTTCCCCCTTCCGTGGAGACAGGGGCCGCCATTAGGGAGAGCACTGGGGAGTTAATGTAAAATCTTTTGGAAACTATGTGATTCAGGCTGAAATGGAAATCTTACCTAATTTGCACAGAAAGTCCTACCAACACAATATCATAATTCTTCTGACTAAATAATTTTAGTCTTTTAACTCATCCCAAGGTCCCCAAAGAGCCATAGCAACCAAAACTTTGGTCAGGGATCTTAGTAACCAAGATGAACAGTGTCTTAGTCTGTTGGGCTGCTATAACAAATTGCCCTAAACCGTGTAGCTTATAAACCACAGACATTTATTCCTCGCAGTTCTAGAGGTTGAGACGTCCAAGATCAAGGCACTGACTGATTCAGTGCCGGGTGAAGACGTGTTTCCTGGTTCAAAGATGGTGTTTTCTCACTGTAACCTCACATAAGAGAAAGGGGAAAGGAGCCTTTATTTTTTTTTTGAGACAGAGTTTCGTTCTTTGTTGCCCAGGCTGGAGTGCAATGGCGTGATCTCAGCTCACCGCAACCTCCTCCTGCCAGGTTCAAGTGATTCTCCTGCCTCAGCCTCCCAAGTAGCTGGGATTACAGGCATGCGCCACCACACCTGGCTAATTTTGTATTTTTAGTGGAGACAGGGTTTCTCCATGTTGGTCAGGCTGGTCTTGAGCTCCTGACCTCAGGTGATCTGCCTGCCTCGGCCTCCCAAAGTGCTGGGATTACAGGCGTGAGCCAACGTGCTGGGCCAAGAGCAGCTCTTTTACAAGGGTACACTAGGGCACAGTCCTCATGACCTCATCACCTCCCAAAGGCCCTGCCTTCTGAGACCATCATCTTGAGGATTTGGATTTCAACTTAGGAATTTGCAGGATGATGGGGGATACAAACATTCAGACCACAACAGTGCATAATATCTGTCAATCATCTGATTAAAACCTGTCTATAAGGTTCTTTAGGATCTGACTTACGGGCTCTAATAAGCTCTTATGCCATTAGAGTGTTTTCAATTAAAAAGTAAAATGATCCCATGGTAAAGTGTTCAAGACTAGATTGAACTGAATTTACTAAGCAGTTAAAATATATTCAACAAACTGCAAATAAGAAAATAATTATTAATACAGTTTGCTTGTGTCATAGTGACCAAAGATGGCTTTGTGGAGGAGTGGAAATGCTTGGGCTTTGGCGACGTACAGGTTTTAGTCAGAATCCTGCATCTGCCACTTACTACCGAATTGGTTTGGGCACGTTTCTAAGCCTTTCTTAATGTTATTCTTTTTATTGGCGAAAAATAATATTTATGTGCAAAATTACTGTGAGAATAAAGCATGCCATTCTCATTCTGGTCATAGAATGTGCTCAATAACAATTACTAAACACAGCAGTAGTAATGAACTGATTCTGGTCCATACCTGCTTGTCATTCATTTATACAAATACCCATTTCATTCGTGAAACTCTTGTCAGGAATGACTGGGAAATAACCTGTTTTGATTCTAGTTAAGGTCTTCCGCTCCCACCTCCCCTTTTGTGGACATTCTCTGATTATCTCCTGCGTTCTCCAACAGTACCCATTTCCCTCTTACTATCACTTCTGGCACACTAATTGCAAAGGGTTCTTGGTTTTTCATCCTGAAACTGCTTCAAGTTCAAGTTCACCCCCAAATTTGCATTTCCCTAGCAGTTTCTGTTCTGATTGCATACTCTGCTTAGAAGCAAATAGGTTTGTTCCAGCTTCATGTTAATACCCCCTGAGGCTGTGAAGTGGGATTTTTAGAATGTTTGAATTTTGGCAGAGAAAGAACTTCCCAGCTGAGTAATTCCTGAGAGATTTTCCTCCTACGATGATAAACCCTTTACCCCACAATTGCTTCTTATGTCTTGCTCTCAAATATCTATTCCTCTGTCACAGCTGTGCTTAGACATTTGAATTTCTGCCTCCTTACTGCTTTATAATTTAACTATTTCCTGAGCACATACATCTAAGTGCATGTGAACCTTGAATTGTCCTTCTGGGAGAAAGGGTGGATTTCTCCTACTCCTTCCATTACCCTCTACTGCAGACCATATTATTTGCCTATGCAGTATCCATTTACCTTTTCTTATCTGCTAATAAATCCCATTTTTGTTCACAGCAGAAATGCATCCAGCCCCAGATGAGATACTCACTTTCGCAACCTCAAGATGCTGAGAAGTGTGATAAGAGGGGAAGATAAACGGAAGTCACCTAGGTAAAGTGGTTTATGAATACTGTTATAGGAGAACTGTATGGGGAAAATGTTCTGGGCATGGATGGTGTTTTAGAAAGACCCATGAGTCAGACACCCAGGGGTAGGAGAAGTATGTGCAGATAGAGACAATGTTAACCTGGCTGAAGCGGGGAACCTGGAGGACAGAAGAATGAAGACCACGTTAGGGCTGTCAGGAGGGCTGGGAAGCTCAGTGCCATCAATATCTAGGCAAAGGGGTGTCTGTTGGATTTGGGTAGTCATTCACACTCCGAACAAGAGTCAGCTTCATCTGACACGGTGGGGATCTGACCTCCCCAGCATTTCACTAGGCTCCCAGCCCAACAAATTATCCAATTACCTGTCCTGTTTCACATGAACCCTTTAAAGCATTTAATTACTTTTTGTTTTTAGCAAAGTAATACATATCTGTAGTTTAAAAAATCAAATGATTCTAAAAAGCTCGTGTCGAAAAGACCAGTCCCCACATGAAAAAGAAAAAAAGGACCAACCCCCATTTCTATCCTTCCTTCCCCAAGAGTCCTGCCTATGCCAGGGAGGAGGCTCATTGAACTCTTTCAACTGCTTTTCTATCATTTACATCCATATTTCTTTTCTTTCTTTCTTTTTGTTTCAAGATGGAGTCTTGCTCTGTCGCCAGGCTGGAGTGCAGTGGCGGGATCTCGGCTCACTGCAACCTCCACTTCCTGGGTTCAAGCAATTTTCCTGCCTGAGCCTCCCAAGTAGCTAGGATTACAGGTGCCTGCCACCACGCCTGGCTTATTATTATTATTGTATTTTTAGTAGAGACGGGGTTTCACCATGTTGGCCAGGATGGTCTCAAACTGCTGGCCTCAAGTGATCCACCTGCCTCGGCCTCCCAAAGTGTTGGAATTACAGGTGTGAGCTACTGCACCCAGCTGTCTATTACTTGATATACCACTTTTACATAGGATCCATCAATTTCCATAAATGTTTGATGAAGTCCTCTGTCAAGCCTCTAGGTCTGGAGTTCATACTTAAAAAAAAAAAACAAAAACTTTGACTCCTTCAATGGTAATTGATCTGTTCAATGATCCATTTCTTACGAAGCTAATTTAGGTAATTAATCTTTCCCAGGATGTCAGCCATTTCATACAGTTTCCCAAAATTGTATGCATAGTCTTGAGCAAAGTAGTTCTATGATACCTTTAATTTCTTCTGTAAGGGTGAAGAGTTTTCTCCAATGATATTTCTTATTTTGTATATTTGTTGCTCACTTAATAAACAAATCAGGTTAGCTAAATGTTTTTGGTGGTCATATTTTTCAAAGAACCAGGTCTTAGGTTTATTTATCAATTCTATCATTTTCCCCATTTTATAATTTATTAATTCTTGCTTTCATTTTTTATAAATAATATCTTCTTCTGTTCCTATGTGACATTTTAATTATTGTTAAAGTGTTTTGTAATTTAGCTATAGTTTCTTCTTCGACCCAAGAATAAAGAGGATAGGTTTTTTCCCTCATTAGTGTTTTCTGTGATTTATTTTTCCATTTCTTTTTTTCCTTATTTTGTAGTGTATCTTAATAGAGCATCTATTGGTTTCTTTTTCTTTCTTCTTTTTAATTATCAGTCATCTTTGAATGAGATAAAGTATTCCGATACCAACTATATGAAAGATGAAGTGTGCCCTGTTTCAGGCAGGTTTTCCTTAGAACCCCATGTTGTATTCGAGTGGGTTCTTTCAATGTTAAGTTTCCACAATCAACAGATTAGCAGCTGCAAGGCTGTTTACTGAGTCTCTTCCCTCTATTTTACACAAGTATTTTCAGGTTTTCTTTTTTCTTTCTTGAGATGGAGTTTCGCTCTTGTCGCCTAGCAGGAGTGCAATGGTGCGATCTCGGGTTACTGCAACCTCTGCCTCCTGGGTTCAAGCAATTCTCCTACCTCAGCCTCCCAAGTAGCTGGGATTACAAGCATGCTCAGCTAATTTTTTGTATTTTTAGTAGAGATGGGGTTTCACCATGTTGGCCAGGCTGGTCTTGAACTCCTGACCTCAGTGATGCGCCTGCCTCGGCCTCCCAAAGTGCTGGGATTACAGGTGTGAGCCACCACGCCTGGCCTTCAGGTTTTCTTTTATTAAAAATACTTCACATTCTTTAGTTACCTTTGGATAATTTCTAAGAAGAAAACAGGGAAATGCATCTTTACTCTAGACCGTGTTATAACCAGAAGTCCTGATTTCCTTTATCATTTAAAAAAACACAAAAAATTGGCCAGTGCTTTAGTAATTCTATTGTAATTGAATTCGTAGCTGTTTACTACGTTGTGAACACCAGGCCTAGGACTGAGAGCAAGCCAAGAAAGATTAAAACAAAATATTTTTTATTTAATTTAGTTAATTTATTTGAGACGGAGTTTCGTTCTTGCTGCGCTGGCTGGAGTGTAATGGTGTGATCTCGGTTCACTGCAACCTCTGCCTCCTGGGTCCAAGCGATTCTCCTGCCTCAGCCTCCTGAGAGGCTGGGATTGCAGGCATGCGCCACCACGCCCAGCTAATTTTTGTATTTGTAGTAGAGGCGGGGTTTCACCAGGTTGCCCACGATGGGCTCGATTTCTTGACTTCATGATCTGCCCGCCTCAGCCTCCCAAAGTGCTGGGATTAAAGGTGTGAGCCACCATGTCGGGCCAGTATCTTTTATTTTAAGAAGCCACTAAAAGTCTAGAGGAGAAGATGGACAAATGTTGTAATGTCGGCACAAGTCAACGCTGTGGAAGATCAGAAGAGGGAAAGAGATTGGCTCTGGCGAGGAGTTCAGAGAAGACATCTTGGAAGAAGGGATATTTGAGCCTGGCCTCCAAGGATCAGCACAATTATTTGTAAGCATAGGTAGGAAAATGAAGGGAGCAGTGGAAGGCAGTAATTTTCACCCTGAATGCATATCAATATCACTTGGTGCTTAGATAACAGCCAGGGGTGCTGGTTCTGGGAAAGATGGGGTAAACATTTTTTACCCTGCGTCCCCTACTGAACATGTCTAAAACCTTGGACAGGATGCATGGAACGGCTGTTTAAGGACTCTGAAAAGTAAGTACTGATGGGTGAATTGGAGATGAAGACTAGAATTCAAAGCACCATTGAACCTGCAGTGAATTTGCTATATTTTTTCTTCCAGTATTCTCTGTCCTGAACCCAACACAGCCTCAAGCCCAAAAGTGAGCACAGGAGTGCAGAAAGAATTTCAGGGGAAGGGTCCTAGTTCTGGTTTGAGGAGCAGGCAACTTAACAACCTGAGAATGAAGAAATTCCCCCTGCTTTCTTTCTCATTTCTGTTCTCTCAAACTCCAGCCCCCAAGTAATCCTGTTTTGGAAACAGCAGCAGCAACAGGAGTCTGTAGAGCTGAAACACTGAGCAAGCAGGACTTTCTCTGGCTGGTGGAGTTGTGGTTCCATGAGGGTGAGGCAAACCCCCATTGCCTTTTTCTCCCCTTCTGTTTTCTACTGTTTGCCCAAGATGTAAGCACAGCCATAGAAATACACAGTTGAGTTAGGTAATTAAACCTTCCTTCCTTCCTTCCTTCCTTCCTTCCTTCCTTCCTTCCTTTCCTTTCTTTCTCTCTTCTTTCTTTCTTTCCATCTTTTCTTTTTCTTTCTTTCTCTCTCTCCCTTCTTTCTTCTTTCTTTCTCTTTCTCTATCTTTCTTTCTTTCTCTTTCTCTCTCTCTGTCCTTCCTTCCTTCTCTCTGTTTCTTTCTCTCTTTTCTTTCTTCTCTCCTTCCTTCCTTCCTTCTCCTTCCTTCCTTCCTCCCTCCCTCCCTTCTTTTCTTTCTCCTCCCTCCCTTCTCCTTCCTTCTTTCCTCCCTCCCTCTCTCCCTCCCTCCTTCTCCCTCCCTCCCTTCCTC
>NW_012120709.1:29092611-29093283 GCF_000951035.1 Colobus angolensis palliatus | reverse complement strand
CCTAAACTGCTGACTTTCTGA
Source organism: Colobus angolensis palliatus (assembly GCF_000951035.1). Lineage (NCBI taxonomy): Eukaryota > Metazoa > Chordata > Mammalia > Primates > Cercopithecidae > Colobus > Colobus angolensis. The sequence goes on along the minus strand of NW_012120709.1, from coordinate 29,093,262 downwards.
TCAGTGACTGAGGAGAGCCCAAAAAACCAGAAAGGACTGGAGAAATCATGGAAAGAGAAAACTTCGGAAGATGAGCCCTTGATGTTATTTATGAGGTCCTGGGCTCATCTCCTAGGCGCACATGCATGTTTTTGATCCCAATTAGTATACCAAAGATTTTGAGAACTGAGCTAACAGATAAGTCATTGCCCAGGTCTCAGTCACAAAGTGGCCCAAATTATACTAAAGGCTTTGAAAACAGAAATGACATAGGAACCATAGCCCACAAAGGGCAGATTAGAACTTGTGACCTGAGCCCAACTGGTTGGATTGCCTACAAAAACAAAGACGCCAACTTTCTCCACTTTATTTAAGCAAGACTCAGAGCCTGATAACATAATATCCAAAATGTCCAGGATATAATTCAGAAGTACCTGCCATATGAAGAACCAGGAAAATCTCAATGCACAAGGAAAACACAAACAACAGACGTCAATGCTGAGATGCTGAGAACACAGATGTTGGCATTATCTGACAAAGACTTTAAAGCAGCTTTTACAAAATTGCTTGGGCAGCAATCATGGACACCCTTGAAATGAATAAGAAAATAAAAACCCTGGGCCGGGCGCGGTGGCTCAAGCCTGTAATCCCAGCACTTTGGGAGGCCGAGAC
>NW_012120709.1:29089430-29091621 GCF_000951035.1 Colobus angolensis palliatus | reverse complement strand
AAAAGAAAAGAAAAAAAAATCTTTGAAAGCAGCCAGAGAAAAACAACATGTTACTGTAGAGAAACAACAATTTAAACAACTACAGATTTTTCATCAGAAACCATGGGGACAGATGGAAATGATACATTTTTAAAGTGCTGAGTATAAACCCAGTGTTCCAAATCCAGCAAAAGTGTCTTTCAGAAATGAAGATGAAGTAAAGGTATTCTCAGACAAAAAATAGAATAGAATAGAATAGAACAGAATAGAATAGAATAGAATAGGATTCATTACCAGCAGACTCATACTAAAAGAATTGCTAAATAAAGTTTGTTAGACAGCAAAACTAAACAAAATTAAACAAGCAAATAAAACAACCAGAAGAACTTTGGGATCATCAGAAATGAAGGAAGAGGGCCAGCCGCAGTGGCTCACGCCTATAATACCAGCACTTTAAGAGGCCAAGGTGGGCAGATCACTTGAGGCCAGGAGTTTGAGACCAGCCTGGCTAACAGGGAGAAACCCATCTCTACTGAAAATACAAAAATTAGCTGGGCATGGTGGTGCATGCCTGTAATCCCAGCTGCTCAGGAGGCTGAGGCAGGAGAATTGTTTGAACCAGAAAGGCAGAGATTTCGGTGAGCCGAAATTGCACCACTGCACTCCAGTCTGGGGGATAGAGTGAGACCCCGTTTCAAAAAATGAAAACAAAAAAACAAAGAAATGAAGGAAGAGGAAGTAGAAATGAAGAAATGATAAATATCAGGTAAGTATATGAGCATATTCTTCTCCTTTTGAGTTCTTTACGATGTGTTGATGTTTAAAAGCCAAAATCACAATATTTATTGTTTGATGGAGTTTTAATGCATGTAAATGTAATATATAAGATAAGTATGACCCAAAGGTGTGTGTGTAAAGAGACTTACCTATTAGTAAACTTCTTTTTTTTTTTTTTTGAGACAGGGTCTCACTCTGTCACTCAGGTTGGAGTGCAGATGTGCAATCGTAGCTCACTGCAACTTTGAACTCCTGGCCTGAAGCAGTCCCCTCACGTCAGCCTGCCAAAGGGCTGGGATTACAGGGGTGAGCCACTGCACCAGGCCTGTGTTGGCAAAATTTAAACAAGAAAGGAACTTGTTAAGAGAGAGACAAGTTCTAGACTAGGAGACATATTTGCAAATCATGTATCTGACAAAAGACTTGCATCCAGAATATATAAAGTATGCTCAAAACTTATCAGTAAGACAAGCAGATAAAAAATGGGGAGAAGCTTGAGCAGATGTTTCGCCAGTGAGGATATATGGGTAGCAAATAAGCTCGTGAAAAGCTGTTTAACATCACCATTAAGAAAATGCAAAGTAGGCATTTTCTACCGTGGTGGGTCACGCCTGTAATCCCAACACTTTGGGAGGCCGAGCCAGGTGGATCACTTGAGGTCAGGAGTTTCAGACCAGCCTGGGCAATATGGTGAAACCCCATCTCTACTAAAAATACAAATATCAGTGAGGCATGGTGGCATGCACCTGTAATCCCAGCTACTCAGGAGGCTGAGGCAGGAGAATTGCTTGAACCCAGAAGTTAGTGGCTGCAGTGAGCCGAGATTCTGCCACTGCACTCCAGCCTGGGCAACAGAGCAAGACTTCGTCTCAAAAAAAAAAGAGAAAATGCAAAGTAAAACCACAGTGATATACCTCTGCACACGTGCTAGAGAGGCTACAATTAAAATATTGAGAATACTAGGTGCTGAGAAGGATGTAGAACTACTAGAACGTCTGTACGTTGCTGGTATGAGTGAACAATGATATAACTACTCTGGGAAAAGATTGGAAAATTATTTAACTTTAATTTTAATTTTTTTGTAGAGAAGGGATCTCACTGTGTTTCCCAGGCTGATCTTGATCTTCTGGCCTCAAGCCTTCCTCCTGCCTCTTCCTCTCAGTGCTGAGATTATAGGCCCTTAGCCACTGTGCCCTGTCTTGAAAATTCGTTGTAAATTATTATACACTCACCATATGTACCATCATTCTCACTCCTGGATATTTACCCTAGAAAAATTAAAACATGTGTAAACAAATCTAGTACACAAATACTTGTAGTAATTTTATTTGTAATAGTCAAACACTGGAAACTACCCACATGTCCTTCAACAGGTTTATAGATAAACCGTAGTGCGTGATTACAATGGAATATTACTCAACAAGAAAAAAGAATG
>NW_012120709.1:29077928-29089380 GCF_000951035.1 Colobus angolensis palliatus | reverse complement strand
TCAGCCTGCCAAAGGGCTGGGATTACAGGGGTGAGCCACTGCACCAGGCCTGTGTTGGCAAAATTTAAACAAGAAAGGAACTTGTTAAGAGAGAGACAAGTTCTAGACTAGGAGACATATTTGCAAATCATGTATCTGACAAAAGACTTGCATCCAGAATATATAAAGTATGCTCAAAACTTATCAGTAAGACAAGCAGATAAAAAATGGGGAGAAGCTTGAGCAGATGTTTCGCCAGTGAGGATATATGGGTAGCAAATAAGCTCGTGAAAAGCTGTTTAACATCACCATTAAGAAAATGCAAAGTAGGCATTTTCTACCGTGGTGGGTCACGCCTGTAATCCCAACACTTTGGGAGGCCGAGCCAGGTGGATCACTTGAGGTCAGGAGTTTCAGACCAGCCTGGGCAATATGGTGAAACCCCATCTCTACTAAAAATACAAATATCAGTGAGGCATGGTGGCATGCACCTGTAATCCCAGCTACTCAGGAGGCTGAGGCAGGAGAATTGCTTGAACCCAGAAGTTAGTGGCTGCAGTGAGCCGAGATTCTGCCACTGCACTCCAGCCTGGGCAACAGAGCAAGACTTCGTCTCAAAAAAAAAAGAGAAAATGCAAAGTAAAACCACAGTGATATACCTCTGCACACGTGCTAGAGAGGCTACAATTAAAATATTGAGAATACTAGGTGCTGAGAAGGATGTAGAACTACTAGAACGTCTGTACGTTGCTGGTATGAGTGAACAATGATATAACTACTCTGGGAAAAGATTGGAAAATTATTTAACTTTAATTTTAATTTTTTTGTAGAGAAGGGATCTCACTGTGTTTCCCAGGCTGATCTTGATCTTCTGGCCTCAAGCCTTCCTCCTGCCTCTTCCTCTCAGTGCTGAGATTATAGGCCCTTAGCCACTGTGCCCTGTCTTGAAAATTCGTTGTAAATTATTATACACTCACCATATGTACCATCATTCTCACTCCTGGATATTTACCCTAGAAAAATTAAAACATGTGTAAACAAATCTAGTACACAAATACTTGTAGTAATTTTATTTGTAATAGTCAAACACTGGAAACTACCCACATGTCCTTCAACAGGTTTATAGATAAACCGTAGTGCGTGATTACAATGGAATATTACTCAACAAGAAAAAAGAATGAACTGTTGATATAGGTAACAAGTTGTTTGCCATTCTCACACTTGAAACTTAGGCCTGCTCTGTTTCCTTTCATCTGGTATTCATGCCATTTGCACAATCTTAGATTCACTGGTGTGCACACTCCACACCTGCCTGCCTTTGCTCACGTGGTTTCTCTCTTCCAGAAATGTCCTGTTCTTACAAAATAACTCCATACTTACTTATCTTGGACGTAGAGACTGGAACCATTCCTTAAGGAGTTCTAAGCCATAAAGGCTGGAAAATGTGCAAACTTTCTGCCACCCATGCGAGATGGGGATAATTAGAATGGGGAGAGGAGAGGAAATTTGTGCTTATGGATTCAGATGTGGACAATGGGAAGAACAGTGGAATAGAACAGAAGCCTCAGAAATAACATCACACATCTACAACCATCTGATCTTTGACAAACCTGATAAAAACAAGAAATGGGGAAAGGATTTAATAGGTGTTTCCCCAGCACCTATTTAATAAATGGTGCTGGGAAAACTGGCTAGCCATATGCAGAAAACTGAAAACGGATCCCTTCCTTACACCTTATACAAAAGTTAACTCAAGATGGATTAAAGACTTAAATGTAAAACCTAAAACCATAAAAATCCCTAGAAGAAAACCCAGGCAATGCCATTCAGGACATAGGCATGGGCAAAGACTTCATGACTAAAACACCAAAAACAATTGCAACAAAAGCCACAATTGACAAATGGGATCTAATAAAACTAAAGAGCTTCTGCACAGCAAAAGAAACTCATCAGAGAGAACAAGTAGCCTAGAGAATGGGAGAAAATTTTTGCAATCTATCCATCTGACAAAGGTCTAATATCCAGAATCTACAAGGAACTTAAACAAATTTACAAGAAAAAAACAAACAACCCTATCAAAAAGTGGGCAAAGATATGAACAGACAATTCTTAAAAGAAGACTTTTATGTGGCCAACATACATATGAAAAAAAGCTCATCATCACTGGTCATTTGAGAAATGTAAATTAAAATCACAATGAGATACCACCTCATGCCAGTTAGAATGGCGATCATTAAAAAATCAGGAAACAACAGATACTGGTGAGGATATGGAGATATAGGAACGCTTTTACACTGTTGGTGGGAGTGTAAATTAGTTCAAACATTGTGGAAGACAGTGTGGTGATTCCTCAAGGGTCTAGAACAAGGAATACCCTTTGACCCAGCAATCCCATTACTGGGTATACACCCAAAGGATTATAAATCATTCTACTATAAAGACACATGCACACGTATGTTTACTGCAGCACTATTCACAATAGCAAGGACTTGGAACCAACCCAAATGCCCATCAATGATAGACTGGATAAAGAAAATATGGGACATATACACCATGGACTACTATGCAGCCATAAAAAAGAATGAGTTCATGTCCTTTGCAGGGACACGAATGAAGCTGGAAACCATCATTCTCAGCAAACTAACACAGGAACAGAAAACCAAACACGGCATGTTCTCACTCGTACGTGGGAGTTGAACAATGAGAACACATAGACACAGGGAGGGGAACATCACACACCCAGGCCTGTCAGGAGGTGGGGGGCAAGGGGAGGGAGAGCATTAGGACAAATACCTAATGCATATGGGGCTTAAAACCTGGATGATCGGTTGATAGGTGCAGCAAACCACCGTGGCACATGTGTACCTATGTAACAAACCTGCATGCTCTGCACATGTATCCCAGAACTTAAAGTAAAATAAAAATTAAAAAAAAAGAGAGAGGTTATATGTATCTCTCTGAGCGACTGAAAAAGAAAAAAAAAAAGATGAGATTTGGTTGGGGACACAAAGGCTAACCACATCAGAAGAGAAGAGGCGGATGCTGGAGCTGAGCTCAGTTACTCTGCAGATTTCCTTCGGCCAAGCTGAGGGGGTAGGGGGAAAAACAGTGCCTCGATATTTCCTTTTTCTGCACCTAGAGGTGTCCCTGGGTCCTTTCCTAGGCTCTCTGCTCCTGGCCCAGAGGCCAAGACTAGGAAGGAATGGCAGGAAGATTTGGGACTTTTTATGCAGCCAGTCAAGTAAGGTCATTATGAGTCTCTTGTCCAAATAATAGCAAGGCCCTAGGGTAATTCTTACGTTCCTAGACGCATGAATGGTCCGCTGTGATACTAACTGGAGCAGGAAGATGGTAAGTTTGGAGAGCAAGTCCTCCTCACATGCTGTGCATCCGGACAAGACTGTGCTTCCAGTGACTAAGGTCTATGAATACACCGAGCACGTGGTTGGGCCTGACACCCGTGTCAGGTACTGGTAGGCGCAAGCAGTAGCGTGTAATGTAGTTTTTTGAGAGGAAGATCTCAGCCACCATCAGAAGCATAAAAAGAAGGGTTTTGTCTGCAGTAAGTCTGGAAAGAAACAGTTCACACCACTGGGTGGCAGTATAGCGCACCTCTTTGTTTTTCCTAAATGGCAATACCGTATTTTCCAGACTTACTAAGGAACCATGTTCCTCCCGGCCAGTCTATAACTACCCTTTCCTTCCTGTCCTGCGCCCTGTGTCGGAGCTCAGCTGTGTGTGTGTGTGTGTGTGTGTGTGTGTGTGTGTGTGGCTGTCGTTGTCAGCGGTGATTTAGGAGAGCAACAAACATTTCGGATCAGTTCCATCTTCTTTCCTCACATCGACTTTCTGTACCTCTGAACTGCTGGGTTAGGTATTTTTTAAATCTTTATTAATACAGATTTATAGTGAATAATAATAATTTAAAAAAACCCTACAAGCCTACACACAACACTCTTGGGGAAGTTCATTTCTAGGCTGAGATGTAAAATACTTCTGCTGAAAATATTCTTTGGGGGAAAATCCTAAAGACAGGAAGGGAGATATTGTTTGAAAGATGAACTGGCGCTGCTTGCTCAGGGCAAAGGCAGAGGCAGCCGGAGGCGGCTCCAGAAGTTACCTGCAGAGCTGCCCTGCCATCTGGTGGACAATGGGGCACCTGCAGTTTGCAAACCGAACTGTAGGGCTCCCAAGATTTTTACATTTTTATTTTTAACTTTTTCCTCACCTCACCTGGATCAAGATTTTATGAATTATAAAACAAAACGAGAGAACACTCAAACTGGCAAATAAAAAACCCAATAAAATCCAGAATAGATACATAAAGATCCTGGCCTCAAGTGATCCTCCTGCCTTAGCCTCCTAAATAGCTGGGACTATAGGTGTGTACCATTGCACTTAGCACCCAGTGTATTTTAATGGCAGTTTTTCATATCATCAGGAAAATATAACCGACAAATGGTGCTAGGACAATTGGATAATGATTTGAATAAAAGCTAAGTTTCTTTAATTCTTAGCACTCACCAATAGAAATCCTATATTTGTGAAAAAGTTAAAAGATTGAAAATAAATCACTAAAAATTAGAAGGACTGGGTGCGGTGGCTCACGCCTATAATTCCAGCACTTTGGGAGGCTGAGGTAGGGGGATTACTTGAGGCTAGGAGTTCAAGACCAGTTTGGGCAACATAGCAAGATCCCATCTCTAAAAAAAAAAAAAGAAAAATTAGAAGAAAATATGAGTATTTTACTGTCATCAACACAGATAAGACCTTTCTAGCATAAAAGGAAGGGCAGATCATAAATGCACACAGAGATGGAACTGATCTCACAAAAGTAAAAACTTATAGACATTAAGCAATTAACATCAGAAGAGACAAACTGAGAAACATTTACAATATGTATCAGAAATATTTTAAGAACAAGCATAGTCATCGAGATTGGAAAGATCATAGCATAGACTAGAAATTGGCAAACGCGGCCGGGCGCGGTGGCTCAAGCCTGTAATCCCAGCACTTTGGGAGGCCGAGATGGGCGGATCACGAGGTCAGGAGATCGAGACCATCCTGGCTAACACGGTGAAACCCCGTCTCTACTAAAAAATACAAAAAACTAGCCGGGCGAGGTGGCGGGCGCCTGTAGTCCCAGCTACTCGGGAGGCTGAGGCAGGAGAATAGCGTAAACCTGGGAGGTGGAGCTTGCAGTGAGTGGAGATCCAGCCACTGCACTCCAGCCTGGGTGACAGAGCAAGACTCCGTCTCAAAAAAAAAAAAAAAGAAATTGGCAAACGCTTTCTGTAAAGAACCAGATGGTCACTGTTCAGGGTTTGTGGGCTGTGCATTCTCTGTGGTGAGTCCCCAGCTCTGCCACTGTGGCATGAAAGTAGCCACAGGCAGCAGGTAAACAGAACAGGCATAATTGTGTTCCAATAAAACCCTGTTTATAGACAGTGAAACTTGAATTTCACTTAATTCTCATGTGTCACAAAATGGTTTTCTTCTTTTGATTGTTTTCAGCTATTAAACAATGCAAAAGCCATCTTTGCTCTGGCAGCAGGCCACTTTGGCCCACAGGCTGTAGTTTGCTGACCTCTGAGGAAGACACAGATTCTGAAAGGGGCCTCCGGGTATGAGCAGGTTTGAGAGGATGGGGGTGGGGATTGCATTTGGCCCATGACCACAACTCGTCAGAAAATAGATCAGTGAGGATTTAGGACAAAGGGTAGATTGATACTCAGTAGAGAATGTGGAGCCCCCAGATGTTTCATGGGTCTGGTCCCGCAAGCAGGCAGGATGGGTTTGAGGGGTGTTCGTTGGGACAATCTCGTAATGGAAGAGGGACTTCTCAGGTGCCATAATCACATGAACCAATTCCCCTAATAAACCCTCTTTCATCTATGTATGCGTAGGCCCTAGGAGCTTGCCCCAGGGCAGGAGAATGGAGATGGATGCAAGACATGGTGCGGAGAGAGAGTTGAATGTTAAGGAAGGTTCAGAATGAAGTGGACAGAGACTCTGACTTATCTAAGTGGAAGGGAGCTGGGCCCATGAACAGAAATAGGAGAAAGAGGAGGCAGGGGTGGCAGCCGATGAAGAGCTGTTATAGCCATGATTCGAAGTATCAGAAAAAACTCAGGTGGATAAATGCGAGGGAAAACTGGAGCAAGGTCAGAATAATGATCTCAAAGACATCTCAGGAATGTCTGCCACAGTCCAGAACTTTGGATGATGCCTAATATTGGAAGGAATGAGGAAGAGGAAAGCTGGTGATCTAGTTCATGGTGGCTCAGTCCTGGCTCCATCACCAGCATCAGGAACTTTACAAGGACCAAGTCTCAGAGGAATATTATGAGAATCAAATGAAATCACAGTTGATGAAGTATTTTTCACACTGCCATATTCCTTATATGTGCTGGCTTGAGTTTGGATCATAATCCCAAAAGACAGTCCCGAATGCCTTAATCCCAAATGCTGAAATCCCTAAAAATTAAAATTCATAAAATCTAAAATTTCTAGCATCTAAAATCTCCAGAATCACACTTGTGTTATGTTAGGTGGAACTATTACCCTGTTATTGTCTTTACTTGGAAATTAAGTATGGTTGAAGGAGATGCATACGAGTGCCAAGGTGACGAGGGGTGGATTTCTGAACTGGATTTTAGGTGTGAACCTGACGGGAAAAAGGAATACCTAGAAACCTGGTCGAGCATGAGGTGGGGTGTGCCTGTGAGGGTGTTTCCAGAGGAGCTTAGTGTGTGGATCTGAGTGGATTAGGTGGGGGAAGGTCTGCCATCAGTGCTGGCGGGCACCATCCAATTGGCTGTGGGCCCAGAAGGAACAAATACAGAAGGCGAATTTGTCTCTCTCTGAGAGCTGGGACGGACTTCACTGGTGCTGTCTTGGACATCAGAAGTCCAAGTTCACTGGCCTTTGGACCCAGGGACTTACACCAGGGGATCCCTGGATACTGAGACTTTCATCATTGGACCAAGAGTTACACCATTGGCTTCCCTGGTTCTGAGGCCTTTGGACTTTGATCGAGCCATGCTGCCACTGTTCCAGGGTCTCTGACTTGCAAACAGCCTGTCATGGGACTTCTCAGCCACCATAATCACATGAATGAGTTCCCCTAATAAACCCTCTTTCATCTATCTATGTATATGTCCTATTACTCCTATCTGTCTGGAGAACCCTGACTCATACATTTGGTGTTGGAGAAGATGAATATTATTCCTTCTGACCGGATTCTTCACTACACAGTGAAAGAGAGCTGTGAAATTGTTTCTTTGCAAAAAGTCTGTGATAAGTTAAGTGTATGAGGTTCCTTAATGGTGAAAGATAAAAAAAGCTAATTATTATTGGTGCTACAAAAGCAGAAAATTGCTTACTTGCAATGGCCAAGAATAACCAGCTTTTCAAGTGAACAGCGTGTGCTTACAAAATGTGTAGGTCACAACAGTCTCCAAATGCAAGTGCAGTGAGCATTTTGAAGATCATAGAAGTGAAAACGCAGGCAAAATTTACAAGTTATTCCATCATTTTATAGGCATTTAATGACTAATGGCATTGATGGTATATAACGCCATAAATAGTATGTGGAAAAATACAGATATCAACAACTCTGAGGTATTCTGAACAGTTGCAGTCTGAATAAGAAATTTAAAAAAATATCTTGATTAATTTTGTTGGTATTTTCTTGTTTTTTTCCTATGCTCAAGAGTGATATATGAAATAAATCTATGCTATACCTAAATGCATCTAAAATGTTTTCTTTAGGATAAGGCCCAAGAATGGCATTAGTAGATGAAAAATATCCATTTAAAAATGTATTTGGGTTGGGGGTGGTAACTCACGCCTATAATCCCAACACTTTAGGAGGCCAATGTGGGTGGACTGCTTGAGCTCAGGAGTTCAAGACCAGCCTGGGAAACATGGAAAAACCTCATCTCTATATTAAATTTAACGTTTTAATTAAAAAAGAAAAACATAAAGAAAAAGTTTATTTGACAATATATTAAAATAGGATTGAATTGAGCATCCCGTCCAAATTCCTTTGATTTCTGTAGTGGGTAATGTAATCATTTTGACTTCCTGATTACCTCATTGCTTTATCAGTCATTCATTTATACAGGAAATATATATCAAGTGCTTGCTCTGTGCTTGATACTGCAATCAACTAGGAATCCAAAGATGCACACACAGTACATGCTGTGGGAGCTGACGTGTTAATGTCTGGGCAGATAAATCAGTTGCTATAAAAGTGTATGCACTATGGAACAAAGTGTTCTCTAAACACTCCAAGCCCAGGAACTAGGGAGTTCTAGCTTGTCCTGGGTCACGAGAGGGAGGGACATCTGAGATACATCTTGATGTTTCAGTTGGTGTTAAGTGGAGGGGGACAGAAACAGGAGGACATTCCCAAGAAGTAATAGTGTGTGTGTGTGCAGGGATACAAAGGTGTAAATGACTATGGTACATTCAAAAAAGGGAAGCTGCTGGGTATGGCTAAATTGTAGTATTTGCATGTGTGTGTATGCACGTGTGTGTGTGTGTATGTGTGTGTGTGTCTTCACACAGCAAGTGGATGCTGGAAGACAAAACCTGAAAGGTAGTTTGAAGTCAGAATGGGAAGGGCCTTAGGATGCTTAGAGTCTTAGGAACCTCTGAGGGCTTTAGCTTTGAACACATTTGTCTAACATATATATTCAGCAACCTGAATCAGGGTATGGGTGTGTGGAACCTGATGGTTGGGCTAGGGGAGAAAAGAGAGTAATCGCTTGATGAAGATGCTTATGGCTCACAGATTAGCTCAATGAATTCTTCAACACTGTTGGAAATGGGCAAGATGTTATAGTGTGTGGTACTATTTTATAGACAGGTAGATAGATATAAAGTAGTATCACACAATGCATCTACATTTTACATAGATATAAAATAGCATCACACAATACAATATACATATGTATCTATATGTGTACAGATACATATATAGATATACATAGATTATATATAGATATACATATATCTATATTTGTATAGATACATATATAGATACAATATCTATACATATATGTGCTATGCTATGTATCTCCTAGCATGAATTGTGAAGCTTAAAAGAGAAGAATCAGGGAATGTTCTGTGGTTTATCACGGTGTTGGGTTCATATTACCTATTAATAATGAGACAGTCAGAGTGACCTGGGCACATGACCAAGCTGACTGAACCAATCTGACTGGACACTGGGTGGAGAGCATAAGGTCTTATACTAAAAGACTGCAAGCACAGATTCACCTCCAGGTTCAAATTCCCCTGGGATAAGCTGGGCTACTATAGTGGGAACAGATCATAGTGTACAAACCCAGGTGTGCAAAGCATATCAGATTTCTCAATTTCCTTTAAGAAATTGCATCGGAATCAAAATAACCAATTTGCTGGCAGGAAATTAAACCTCAGTCATTATCAGAGCTCCTGTCTCCAGGAACATACAAGGGCACAAAGGTCACCCAGTGCTAAACCACTGGGGAGGCTCTTCTGGTCAGTGGTTGTCAGCCACCGTCTGCTGAGTGGCCCGAGTCCATATGAATGTGTCCCTTTAGGGCCATTACCCTTCTGTGTCCATCCTACCTGTAGAACCTAGGAACATTTTCCACGACTTTAGACTTCACTGCCTGGGGTCCAGCCTCTGTTGGTTTACCACAGTAGGAACACAGTAAGAGAGGCATCCAGCACAAAGCTAGAGAATCAGAGAAGCTGTCCTGGAGAGTATACTCTTTCTTCCTTTTTGCTTTGAGACAGAGTCTTGCTCTGTTGCTTTGGCTGGAGTGCAATGGTGCGATCTTGGCTCACTGCAACCTCCGTTCCAGGGGTTCAAGTGATTCTCTTGCCTCAGCCTCCCGAGCAGCTGGAATTACAGGCGTTCGCCACCACACCCAGCTAATTTTTTGTATTTTTGGTAGAGACAGAGTTTTACCATGTAGGCCAGGCTGGTCTCGAACTCCTGACCTCAAGTGATCCACCCGCCTTGGCCTCCCAAAGTGCTGAGATTACAGGCGTGAGCCACTGCACCTGGCCTGACGTGCTCTTTCTGACAAAGCTTTCTGCTTCATCTGTTATTTCCCTTTCTTCTGTTGAACGTTTTAGTCAATCAGCTTTCTGCTTTTCTCCCTATCCTGTCACACCTGCCTCAGTAACTGCTGGAGTGGCCTGGCTCACTCCTTTCCCTTGCTTTTTATCTTGTTAAGTCTTTCCCTAAGAGATACAAGAAACACTGAAACAATGCAACACAGGATGACCAATGGTAAAAGTGTAATGCAGGAGTTAGGAAGGGGCTTTGGCTTGGGTTCTTGTTTTTTTGGACTCTCAGCACATGATCTTCTTTTTGGTCTTAGGTACCCATCTACCTCGAGGTAGATTAGGATTCTTTTTTCTTTTTTTGAGATGGAGTCTTGCTCTGTTGCCCAGGCTGGAGTGCAGTGGTGCAATCTTGGCTCACTGCAACCTCCACCTCCCGGGTTCAAGCGATTTTCCTGCCTCAGGCTCCTGTCACCACACTAGGCTAATCTTTGTATTTTTAGTAGAGATGGGGTTTCATAATGTTGGCCAGGCTGGTCTTGAACTCCTGACCTCAAGTGATCTGCCTACCTTGGCCTCCCAAAGTGCTGGGATTACAGACATGAGCCACCACACCCAGCCTAGATTAGGAATCTTACAGAAGGAATGCAAAGGAAAAGAAGAGAGAGAGAGAGGGTTATGGGAAAGGTAGATTTCACCTTTTCATTTCCTCTCTCCCCCTTGAGGCTGAGACATTCAAGAATCCCATAGTCTTTACTTCCACCAAGAGATCCAGCAAGCCTCCCCTCCTGCCTCCCCATGGCATGCTCAGATGTCACTACAGAGAGCTGGAGAGGCAGGCAGGAGAATGGCCGTTCTGAGGGGACGGGCATTCAGTTTTCCACATAAAGGCTAAGTGTGTTCTAAAGGACAATGTAGATTACTGTACTGAATTCAACTAAATGTAGGCAGACTTTCCTTCCTACTTAACCACTGAGTAGGGGCTTGTGAGAACACTGGATCAGTAAGGCATAAAATAAACGAGCTCACATCTGAGTGTACTGATAGTAGATTTCCAGCTTCATTGCCATGCAGAGGAGGGATATGGGAGAGAGAGAAGACATTTTAGAGGCTGTGGCATAGAGAAAAGCAGAGACAAGGAAGTCTGGGATATGTTTGAAGAATAGTGTGCAATCTGATTTGGCTAAAATGTTGGGTGTATATGAGGCATATCAGAGTGAGAGATTTGCAAACACATCAGTGGAGCTGGGGAACATCAGGGGATTAAGAACAGAGGGGTGCTGTGATAGGACACCTCCCCACACATGAGGTTCAATATTTGAACATTTCCTTCCCTCCCTCCCTCCCTTCCTTCCTTCTTTCCTTCCTTCCTTCCCTCCCTCTTTCTTTTCTTTTCTTTCTTTCT
>NW_012120709.1:28983957-29077705 GCF_000951035.1 Colobus angolensis palliatus | reverse complement strand
CCTTCCTTCCTTCCTTCCTTCCTTCCTTCCTTCCTTCCTTCCTTCTCTGTCTCTCTGTCTCTCTCTCTTTCTTTCTTTCCTTCCATCCTTCCTTCTTTTGGAATCTTGCTCTGTCCATCTGACGAAATCTCGCTCTGTCACCCTGGCTGGGGTGCAGTAGCAGAATCTCGGCTCACTGCAACCTTTGCTTTCTGGGTTCAAGTGATTCTCATGCCTCGGCCTCTTGAGTAGCTGGGATTACAGGCACCCACCAACATGCCTGGCTAATTTTTGTATTTTTAGTAGAGACGGGGTTTCACCATGTTGGCCAAGCAAGTCTCGAACTCCTGGCCTCAAGTGATCCTCCCCACTCAGCCCCACAAAGTACTGGGATTACAAGTGTGAGCCACTGCACCCAGCCAAGGCTAATTTGCATTTGTTGACTCAGGATCCACCAGCAGGAACCTCCTAATATATAATTTTTAAAATTCAATTAATCATTTGATTATTTGTCCTACCATTTAAAAAAATTTTATTTTATATTAGGGAGTACATTTGTTATATGGGTATATGTGTAATGTGGGGATTGGGCTTCTAATGCACCTATCGCCCAAATATTCAATATTGTACCCAACAGGCATTTTTCAACCCTCACTTCCGTCCCAGCCTCCCCTGTTTTGGAGTCCTCAGTGTCTGTTATCTCCATCTTGGTCCATGTGTACCTGTTGTTTCGTTTTGTTTTGTTTTGTTTTTGAAACGGGTTCTCACTCTGTTGCCCACGCTGGAGTGCAGTGGCACCATCACAGCTCACTGCAGAAGCTTTTTAGTTTGATATAATCTCATTTGTTTATTTTTTGATTTTATTGCCTGTGCTTCTGCTTCTTTTTATATGGTTCAAAATGCTGTGCCTTTTAAAAATTTTAATTTATTTTTAATTTAATTTTTATTGAGGTAAAATGTACATATAAGATTTACCATTTTTTACCATTTTAAGTACACAGTTCAGTCGTAATAATTACATTTATATTCTTTTTTTTTTCCCTTCATCTCCTCCACTACTCTACTTTTCCCAGCCTCTGGTAACCACCAATCTACTATCTTTATGAGATCTACATTTTTAGCTCCCACATATGAATGAGAACATGTGATATTTGTCTTTCTGTGCCTGGCTTATTTCTCTTAATATAATGTCCTCCAGCTCCATCCATGCTGTTGCAAAGGACATGATCTCATTGTTTCTTATGGCTGGATAGTATTCCATGTTGTATATGTACCACTTTTTCTTTATCCAGTCCAGTATTGATGGGCACTGAGTTGATTTCATGTTATTGCTATTGTGAATAGTGCTGCAATGAACACATGAACCAGCACCATTTATTGAAAAACTGTTCTTTTCTTATTGTATGTTATTAGTGTCTTTGTTGAAGATGAGTTGGCTATAAATGCTTGGATTTATATCTGGATTCTCCATTCTGTTCAGTTGGTCTGTGTTTCTTTTTTTATGTCAGTACCATGCTGTTTTGGTTACTATAGCTTTGTAGTAAATTTTGAAGTGAGGCCTCCAGCTTTGTTCTTTTTGTTTAGGATTGCTTAAGCTGTTCGGAATCTTTTGTGGTTCCACATACACTTTAAGATTTTTTTCTATTTCTGTGATGAATACCATTGGTATTTTGATAGGGATTGCATTTAATCTATAGATTGCTTTGGGTAGTATTGTCGTTTTAACAACATTAATTCTTCCACTTTATGAACATGGAATGCCTTTCTATTTTTTTGGTGTCCTCTTCAATTTATTTCATCAGACTTTTATAGTTTTTCTTGTATAATATTTTACTTTTTTAGTTAGGTTCATTCCTAGGCATTTCCTATTTTTTGTAGTTATTGTAAATGGGATTGTTTTCCTTTTTTCTTTTCCTTTTTAAATTTTTATTTTATGTTCAGGGATACATATACAGGTTTGTTATATAGGTAAAATTGCATGTTGTGAGGGTTTGGTGTACAAATTATTTCATCACCCAGGTAATAAGCATAGTGCCTGATAGATAGGTAGTTTTTGATCATCGCCCTTTACCTATTCTCCACCCTCAAGGAGGCCCTGTTGTCTGTTGTTCCCTTGTGTCCATGTGTGTGTCTTTATAGTAGAACGATGTATAACAGTTTGGGTGTATACCCAATAATGACACTGCTGCATCAAACAGTTGGATTTCTTTTTCAGATTGTTTACTGTTGGCATATGTAAGTGCTACTGATTTCTGTACATCGATTTTGTATCCTCCAAGTTTATTAAATGGATTTATCAGTTGTAACAGTTTTTTGTTGGAGTCTTTAGGTTTTTCTATATATGAGATCGTGTTGTCTGCAAACAGGGATTATTTCAATTTGAATTACGTTTATTTTTTTCTCTTGCCTAATTGCTCCAGCTAGGATACATACTACTATGTTGAATAAGAGTGGTGAGAGTGGCCATCCTTGTTTTGTTTCAGTTCTTAGAAAAAGCTTTCAGCTTCTCTCCATTCAGTATGAGGCTCGCTGTGGGTTTGTTATATATGGCCTTTATTATGTTGAGGTACTTTCTTTCTATACTCATTTTATTGAGAGATTTTATTATGAAGGGATGTTGCGTTTTATCAAATGGTTTTTCTGCATCTACTGACATTGTCATATGGTTTTTTTCCTTTCTGCTGCTGTGATGTATGACATTTATTGATCTGCATATGTTGAACCATCCTGGCATTCCTGGGATGAATGCCACTTGATTGTGGTATATTATCTGTTTGATGTTTTGTTGGATTCAGTTCGCTATTATTGTGTTGAGAATCTTTTGTTTCTATGTTCATCAAGGATATTGGCCTATAGTTTTCTTCTTTTATGTGCATGTTCTTTTCCGGTTTTGGTATCAGCATTATGCTGACCTTGTAGAATGAGTTAGAAAAATTTTCCTCTTCTTTAGCTTTTTGGAATAGTTTGAGAAGAATTGATATTAATTATTCTTTAAGTGTTCAGCAGAATTCAACAGCGATGTCTTCTTGTCTTAGACTTTTCTTTGATGGAAGTCTTTTTCTTTTAAACTAATGACTCAATCTTGTTACTTGTTATTGGTCTGTTCAGGTTTCCTATTTCCTCTTGTTTCCATCTTGGTAAGTTGTATGTGTACAGGAATTTATTCATTTCCTCTAGATTTTTGTATTTATTTGCATAGTTGTTCATAGTAGTCTCCAATGATCCTTTCTGTTCCCATTGTATCTGTTGTGATGTCTTCTTGTTTCTGATTTTATTTATTTGGATCTCGTCTCTTGTTTTCTGGGTTTAGCTAATGCTTTGTTGACTTTTTTTATTGATGGGGACTCTGTTGGAAAGAAGTTTGTTGATTTTCTCTACTTTTTTAAACAGCATTTTTTTTCTTTAATTGGTCTTTTTGCATTTTTTTAGTGTAAATTTTATTTTTTTCTCTTATATTTATTATTTCACTTCTACTAATTTGGGTTTGGCTTGTTCTTACTTTTCGAGATTTTTTTTTTTTTTTTTTGATGAAGTATCACTCTATCTCCCAGCCTGGACTGCAATAGCACTCTCTTGGCTCACTGCAACCTCCACCTCCCAGGTTCAAGCAATTTTCCCACCTCAGCCTCCCAAGTAACTGGAATTATAGGCACCTGTCACCACACCTGGCTAAGTTTTGTATTTTTAGTAGAGGTGGGGTTTCGTTATGTTGGCCAGGCTGGTCTCGACCTCCTCACCTCAGGTGATCTGACCTCCTCACCTCAGGTGATCTGCCCACCTCGGCCTCCCAAAGTGTTGGGATTACAGGTGTAAGCCACTATGCCCAGCCTTTTCTAATTTTTTGAGATGTATGATTAGGTTGTTTATTTGAAACCTTTCTAGTTTATTGACATAGGCATTTATATAATCTTGCCTCTTAGTACTGATTTTACTGTGTCTCATAGGTTTTGGTATGTTTTGTTTCTATTTTATTCTTTTTTTTTTGAGATGAAGTTTTGCTCTTGTCACTCAGGCTAGAGTGCAATGGCGCTATCTCGGCCCACTGCAACCTCTACCTCCTGGGTTCAAGCAATTCTCCTGCCTCAGCCTCCCAAGTAGCTGGGATTACAGGCGCACATCACCATGCCCGGCTGATTTTTGTATTTTTAGTAGAGATGGGGTTTCACTCTGTTGGCCAGGCTGGTCTTGCATTCCTGACCTCAGATGATCAGTCTTGACCTCCCAAAGTGCTGGGATTATAGGCGTGAGCCACCACACCTGCCCTTGTTTCTGTTTTCATTTGTTTCAGCTCAGTGCTGGAGAGGAGCAGTAGCTACTGATCCCTAGAGCAGGTACACTCCAGCAATGATTTTGGCTTCAAGATGGTGCCATGCTGCAGCAGCTTGACTCACAGTGGGCGGGTAAGGTAATCTGCGGCAATTCAGCTGTGTGAATTCTGGCAGCTCTCCAAACTGGGTCAGGGCTTGTGAGGACTCTAGGATTCTTTTGTTGTAAGGACTGCAGGTAAAGTGGCAATGGGGTCTGGGTGGGGATCTCCTCTTATCTTTTCCTCGCAATGGGAAGTCCTTCCTGACTCTGGGCAGATGTGATCTGGGCCTGGGTGATGGGGCTGCAGAGGCTGGGTGCCTCCATGCTGCCCTCCTGGACTTCTACTCACCACAGGTGTGCCTCCACTCCCCCACTGCACTTCAGCGTGCTCCCTTCGACACTCCAGCCAAACCTTAGTCATTTCTTCATTTTCTTAGTCCTTTCTTGTGTGGAGGCCTCCCAAAGTGCTGGGATTACAGACGTAAGCTGCCACATTCAGTCTTTTTTAGTTTTTTGAGATGTATGATTAGGTTGTTTATTTGAAACTTTTCTAGTTTATTGATGTAAGCATATTGTATATAATCTTGCCTCTTAGTACTGCTTAGTGCCAGGCATTTCTAGTCAACCATCTTTCTGATGTCACTTCAGTTATTTTTTCATAAACATATTTTATTTCCTACATGATAACATTGAAAGTCATTGTTAAATGCTTTGATAAAATCTGTTTAAGTTCAGTGACCGTGTCAGTGAAAAACTCAAGGTTAGTCTGACATGTCATGCTCTTGGTGAACTAGTTTTAGTTCTGAGTTATCACCATTTCCTCCTTTTAGTGTTTCTTTTTTGAGTTTTTAGTATTTTCATAATTTTGGGGGCACATGTGCTTTTTAGTTACATGGATAAGTTCTTTAGTGGTGATTTCTGAAATTTTAGTGCATCCATCACCTGAGCAGTGTATTCTTCTTTTATCCTTCACCCCTCCTGTCAGTATTTCTAAATAGCCATGTAAATGTCCCTTCTTTGATTTTGTCTATGTTTTTCTGAAAATTTTCCTACTTTCTACCACATAATATTTTACCACATTAAAAAGAAAATATTGCTGAGCCTCAAAACTTTTCAGAGTTTATGGTTCTATATAATTTGACCTGTGAAAAGAACTGATACAATTTTCAGATATCATTTCAAAAGGAGAAATGTATAACTAATGTTTTTAAGTAAGAAATTGATAATTTAGAGTGAATGTGTATAAAGAAAAGAGGATAAAGGCACAAAATTATAATATATGTAAAATTCCCCTGAATAAATTGCATTCTAACTAAATATTGGAGCTGTATTATATTGTGAGCTTATGTAATAATTATAAACTTTTTGGAGGAATATATATTGTTAAAATGAATTATTACCGTTCAACCTGAACTTGGTGATACATTTTAGTTATTCATACAAAAACAACCATAGGACTGGAATTTCAAAGTGTATGAGAATTTATTCCCAGTCCTACATGGAATATATTTTTAATGTTATCAATACTTGGCGTGAATGAAGATGAGTTGGTGGCACCCATTAAATCTCAAGGTTAGGAGTGGTGGCTGGAAAATCAACCCTGATGGAAGTTTAGGAAACTATGGTTTAATTATGTATATTTCTGACTGTGAGTTATGGAGCAATAAGACTTAAAATAAGACTTAGGCCGGCTCGGTGGCTGACGCCTGTAATCCCAACACTTTGGGAGGCTGAGGCAGGCGGATCATGTGAGGTTGGGAGTTCGAGACCAGCCTGATCAACATGGAGAAACCCCATCTCTACCAAAAATACAAAATTAGCTGGGCATGGTGGTGCATGCCTGTAATCCCAGCTACTCAGGAAGACTGAGGCAGGAGAATCGCTTGAACCCTGGAGGCGGAGGTTGCGGTGAGTCAAGATGGCGCCACTGCACTCCAGCCTGCGCGACGGGAGTGAAACTCAGTCTCAAAAGAAAAAAAAAAAAAGACTTAAACAAGACTTAAAACAAGTCTTTGATAAGACTCAGAACTAGATGGAGCAATAAGACTTAAAACAAGGGATACAATGCACAAAAATGAAGAGCTATAATTTAATACTATCTCATTAAAGTCAGTGGGGTTTAGTGGAAACAGCCCAGATTGGGGAATCAGAGGTCTCAGGTTTGTGTTGTGGCTCTGTTACTTACTAGCTGTGTGTCTTTGCATAAATTATTTGATTCCCATACTCTTCAGCTCTTCCCCTATAAAATTCGGGTACAAATTCTTACCCTGCCTACCTCCCAGGTGATTATCAGCAGCATATGGAATAACACATTTTAAAACATTTATAAATATCAGAATACTATGGAATAACATAGGGCTTTATTTTTATTTTGAAAGTTATGTGGTTGAAAAAGTGTTAATCAGCACCCTTCTGGGTTTCTTGTTTTTTTTTAGGTGCCTGGGAAACCTAAATCCAAAGGACTGAATGAGGAAATTAAATTTGTTCCAAAAAATTATACTGTATCACAAAGTCCTATCGCTAGTACTATGGCAAATTACTGTTTATCAGATTAGCCTGTCTATAAATGTATACAATTTCTCACATCTTTTTCTCTTTTCTTCTAGAGTTCTCGAAGTGTGGTCCCTGTACCCATAGCATCAGCACCACCTGAGAACTTGTAAAAAATGCAAAGTTAGAAACTCTGGGGGTTTCTCCAATTTTTTTTTTTTTTTTCTGAGATAGAGTCTCTGTCTGTTGCCCAGGTTGGAGTGCAGTGGTGTGATCTCCACTCACTGCAACCTCCGGCTCCCGGGTTCAAGCAATAATCCCTCCTCAGCCTCCCAAGTAGCTGGGACTACAGGCGTGTGCCACCATACCCGGATAATTTTTGTAGTTTTTGTAGAGACAGGGTTTCGCCATGTTGGCCAGGCTGGTCTCGAACTCCTGACCCTAGGTGATCCACCCACCTCGACCTCCCAAAGTGCTGAGATTACAGGAGTAAGCCACCTCGCTTGGCCTGTTTCTCTATTTGTTTTAACAAGCTTTCCAGGTAATTCTGCTGCACAATAAAATTTGAGAATCATTCTAAAGAAATCCTAACTTATGTGATATAGAATTACTTTAATTAAAAATTAATGTATTGACTGGATACACACAGACATAAAGATGGGCATAATAGATTTCAAATTCTGAGATTCCAAAAAGGGGGAGGGAGGGAGTAAGGATTGAAGAGCTACTTGGGTGATGGAATCATTAGAAGAAGCCCAAACGTCAGCATCGTGTAACATACTCATGTTAACAAACCTGCACGTGTACTCCTTAATGTAAAAATTTTAAAATGTATTGATTAACTGTTAAATGCCATGTATTCTGTATATGAACCTTTCTAGTTAGTTTTCTTTCTTTTTAAACTTTTAAACATTTTAATTTAAAAATTATTTTAGATTTTTAATGAAACACATACTAGTTGTACATATTTATGGGAAATGTGATGATTTGGTACATATATAATCGCATAATAATCAAATCAGAGTAATTAGCATATCCATCACTTAAAACATTTATCATTTGTTTGTGTTGGGACATTCAAAATCCTCTTTTCTAGGTAGTTTGATATATAATACTTTATTGTTGACCATACTGTCACTCTACTGTGCAACAGAACATCAAAATATGTGACCATATTATTACCCTGCTGTGCAATAGAACACCAAAATTCTTCCTTTCTAATTGTAACTTTGTACCCATTGCCCAACTTCTTTTTCTTTTTTCTTTTAGATGGAGTTTCGCTCTTTTTGCCTAAGCTGGAGCACAACGATCGATCTCGGCTCACGGCAACCTCCGCTCCACCCGGCCTAAAAAGGAATGCAGGTACCTAAAACAGGAACTTGAACCCTGGACCCATTGGATTAAAAGCCTGATGCTCTACCAACTGAGCTATCCAGGTTCCTCATTGGCCAGCTTCTCCCCATTCTCCCTTTCCCCTATCCTCCTTGCCTCTGGCAGCCATTGTTGTATTCACTACTTCTATGAGATCAGCTTTCTAGATTCCTGTGAGATCATGCTGTATTTGTCTTTCTGTGTTGGGCTTATTTCACTTAACATAATGCCCTCCAGGTTCATCTATGTTGTTGCAAATGACAGGATTCCATTCTCTTTTATGGCTGAATAGTATTCCATTGTGTATATATACCACATTTTCTTTTTCTTTTTCTTTTTTTTTTGAGACGGAGTTTTGCTCTTGTTGCCCAGGCTGGGATACAATGGCACGATCTCGGCTCACCGCAACCTCCACCTCCCGGGTTCAAGAGATTCTCCTGCCTCAGCTGCCTGAGTAGCTGGGATTACAAGCTTGTGCCACCACACTCGGCTAATTTTATCTTTTTAGTTGAGACGGGGTTTCTCCATGTTGGTCCGGTTGATCTCAAACTCCTGATCTCAGGTGATCCACTTGCCTCAGCCTCCCAAAGCGCTGGGATGATAGGCGTGAGCCACCGCACCCTGCCATATACCACATTTTCTTTAACCATTCATCCGTTATTGAACACCTAGCTTGATTCTATATCTTGGCTATTGTAAATAATGCTGAAAGAAACATGACAATACAGTTATCTTTTCAATGTGCTGTTTTCATTTCCTTTAAATATATACCTAGTAGGCTGGGTCAAGAAAGAAACAATGGATTTAAACTATACCTTGAAACAAATGGACTTAACAGATATATACAGAACATTCCATCCAACAACCACAGAATACACGTTCTATTCAACAGCACATGGAACTTTCTCCAAGACAGACCATATGATAGGCCACAAAATAAGCCTCCATAAATTTAAGAAAATTGAAGTTATATCAAGCACTCTCTCAGACCATGGTGGAATAAAACTAGAAATCAATTTTAAAAGGAACTTTCAAAGCCATGCAAATACATGGAAATTAAATAACCTGCTCCTGAATGATCACTGAGTCAAAAACAAAATCAAAATGGAAATTAAAAACTTCTTGGAACTGAACGATGACAGTGACACAATCTATCAAAACCTCTGGGATACAGGAAAGGCATGCTAAGAAGAAAGTTCATAGCCTAAACATCTACATCAAAAAGACTAAAAGAGCACAAACTGACAGTCTAAGATCACACCTCAAGGAGCCAGAGAAAGAAGAACAAACCAAACCCGAACCCAGCAGAAGAAAGGAAATAACCAAGATGACAGCAGAACTAAATGAAATTGAAACAGAAAAATACAAAAGATAAATAAAACAAAAAGCTAGTTCTTTGAAAAGATAAATAAAATTGATAGACCACTAGCAAGGTTAACCAAGAGAGGAAGAGAGAAAATCCAAGTCACCTCAGTAAGACATGAAATGGGAGATATTACAACAGACACCACAGAAATACAAAAGATCATTTAAGGCTGCTATGAACACCTTTATCTGCATAAACTAGAAAATGTAGAAGAGATGGAGAAATTCCTGGATACAACACTTCTAGCTTAAATCAGGAAAAAGTAGATACCCTGAACAGACCAATAACAAGCAGCAAGATTGAAATGGTGATTTAAAAATTACCAACAATAGGCCGGGCGCGGTGGCTCAAGCCTGTAATCCCAGCACTTTGGGAGGCCGAGACGGGTGGATCGCGAGGTCAGGAGATCGAGACCATCCTGGCTAACACGGCGAAACCCCGTCTCTACTAAAAAAATACAGAAAAAAACTAGCCGGGCGAGTTGGTGGGCGCCTGTAGTCCCAGCTACTCGGGAGGCTGAGGCAGGAGAATGGTTTGAACCCGGGAGGCGGAGCTTGCGGTGAGCTGAGATCCAGCCACTGTACTCCAGCCTGGGTGACAGAGTGAGACTCCGTCTCAAAAAAAAAAAAAAAAAAAATTACCAACAATAAAGAAGTCCAGAACCAGGCAGATTCACAGCATAACTCTATCAGACATTCAAGAAGAATTGGTACCAATCTTACTGAAACTATTCCATAAGATAAAGAGGGAACCCTCCCTAATTCATTCTGTGAAGGCTGCGTTACCCTAATATCAAAACCAGGAAAGGACATAACCAAAAAATAAAGCTACAGACCAATATTCTTGATGAACATAGATGCTTCCAACAACATATCAAAAAGATAATCCACCACGATCAAGTGGGTTTCATACCAGGGATTCAGGGATGACATATGCAAGTCAATAAATGTGATACACCACATAAACAGAATTAAAAACAAAAATCACAAGATCACTTCAATAGATGCAGAAAAAGCATTTGACAAAATCCAGCCTCTCTTTATGATTAAAACTCTCAGTAAAATTGGTATACAAGGGACATACCTCAATGTAATAAAAGCTGTCTATGACAAACCCACAGCCAACATAATACTGAATAGGGAAAAGTTGAAAGCATTCCCTCTGAGAACTGGAATAAGACAAGGATGCCCACTCTCACCACTCCTTTTCAGCATAGTACTGGAAGTCCTAGCCAGAGGAATCAGACAAGAGAAAGAAAAAAAGGGCATCCAATTTGGTAAAGAGGAAGTCAGACTGTTACTGTTTGCTGATATGATGGTTTACCTCGAAAACCCTGAAGACTCCTCCAGAAAGCTCTTGGAACTGATAAAATAATTTAGCAAAGTCTCTGGATATAGAATTAATGTACACAAATCAGTAGCTCTCCTATACACCAACAGCAACCAAGTGGAGAATCAAATCAAGAACTCAACCCCTTTTATAATAAATGCAAACAAAAGAAAACAAAACAAAACAAAAAACCAAAAACAAAGAAACCTTAGGAATATATCTAATGAAAAGGAGGTGAGAGACTTCTACAAGGAAAACTACAAAGCGCTGCTGAAAGAAATTGTGAAATCGTAGACGACACAAACAAATGGAAACACATCTCATGCTCTGGATGGGTGGAATCAATATTGTGAAAATGACCATACTGCTAAAAGCAATCTACAAATTCAACACAGTTCCCATCAAAATACCACCATCATTCTTCACAGAATTAAAAAATATCTAAAATTCATAGGGAACCAAAAAAGAGTCCAGATAACCAAACCAAGACTAGGCAAAAGGAACCAATCTGGAGGCATCACATTACTTGATTTCAAACTATACTATAAGGCCATAGTCGCCAAAACAGCATTATACTGGCATAAAAATAGGCACATAGAACAATGGAACAGAATAGAGAACCTGGAAGTAAAACCAAATACTTACAGGCAACTGATCTTTGACAAAGCAAACAAAAACATAAAGTGAGGAAATGACACCCCTTTAAACAAATGGTGCTGGGATAATTGACCAGCCACGTGTAGGAGAATGAAACTGGATCTTCATCTCTCACCTTATACAAAAATCAACCGAAGATGGATTAAGGACTTAAATCTGAGACCTGAAACTATAAAAACAACGTTGGAAAAACCCTTCTAGACATTGGCTTAGGCAAGGATTTCATGATCAAGTACTCAAAAGCAAATGCAATAAAAACAAAGATAAATAGCTATGTCTTAATTAAACTAAAGAGCTTTTGCATGGCAAAAGGAACAGTCAGCAGAGTAAACAGACAACCCACAGGGTGTGAGAAAATCCTCATAGTCTATACATCTGACAAAGGACTAATATTTAGAATCTACAATGAACTCAAACAAATCATCAAGGAGAAAACAATCCCATCGAAAAGTGGGCTAAGGACATGAATAGACAATTCTCAAAAGAAGATATACAAATGGCCAACAAACATGAAAAAATGCTCAACATCAGCAATGATCAGGGAAATGCAAATGAAAACCACAATGCGATACCACCTTACTTCTGCAAGAATGGCCATAATAAAAAAAAATAAGAAAACATTAGATGTTAGCATGGATGTGGTGGTCAGGGAACACTTCTACACTGCTGCTGGGAATTTAAACTAGTACAGCCACTATGGAAAACAGTGTGGAGACTCCTTAAAAATCTAAAAGTAGAGGCTGGGTGTGGTGGTTCACACCTGTAAGCCTAGCACTTTGGGAGGCTGAGACGGGTGAATCACAAGGTCAGGAGTTTGAGACCAGCCTGGCCAATATGGTGAAACCCAGGCTCTACTAAAAACACAAAAAATTAGCCAGTCGTGGTGGTGGGCGCCTGTAATGCAAGCTACTTAGGAGGCTGAGGCAGGAGAATTGCTTGAACCCGGGAGGCGGAGGTTGTAGTGAGCCGAGATCATGCCACTGCACTCCAGCCTGGGTGAACAGAGTGAGACTCTGTCTCAAAGCAAACAAACAAATAAATAAATAAAAAACAACAAAAAAGACTAAAAGTAGAACTGCCATTTGATCCAGCAATCCCACTAGCTGGTATCTACCCAGAGAAAAGAAGTCATTATACGAAAAAGATACTCGTACATGCATGTTTATAGCAGCACAACTTGCAATAGCAAAATCGTGGAACCAACACAAATGCCCATCAATCAATGAGTGGATAAAGAAACTGTGGTATATATATACATGTATATACACAATGGAATACTAGTCAGCCATAAAATAAATGAATTAATGGCATTTGCAGCAACCTGTATGAGACTGGTGACTATTATTCTAAGTGTAGTAACTCAGGAATGAAAAACCAAACATTGTTGTTCTCACTCATATGTGGGAG
Organism: Colobus angolensis palliatus; assembly: GCF_000951035.1. Lineage (NCBI taxonomy): Eukaryota > Metazoa > Chordata > Mammalia > Primates > Cercopithecidae > Colobus > Colobus angolensis. Next base: position 29,064,798 of record NW_012120709.1, on the reverse strand, counting down.
CTAAGCTATGAGGACACAAAGGCATAAGAATGATACAATGGACTTTGGGGACTTGGGGAGAAGTGTGGGAGGGGGCCATGGATAAAAGACTACAAGTAGGGTGCAGTGTATACTGCTTGGGTGATGGGTGCACCAGGATCTCACAAATGACCACTAAAGAACTTACTCATTTAACCAAACACCACCTGTATCCCAATAATCTATGGAAAAAAATTAAATCAAAATTTTAAATCACAAAAAAGTATTTAGTCCATTTTAATTTGATTTTTTTTGTATGATGAAAGATAGGTGGTTCAGTTCATTCTTTTACGTATGAATATCTAATTTATCCAGCACCATTTATTGAAGAGTTGGGTCCTCTTCCTAATGTATGTTCTTGGTATCTTTGTTGAAAATCATTTGACTGTGTGGATTTTATTAGTGGGCTATCTGTTTTGTTCCATTGGCCTATGGGCCTGTTTTTTGCTAGTACTATGCTGATTTGATTCCCATAGTTTTGTAACATATTTTGAAGTAAGGTAGTGTAGTCTCCAGTTTTGTTTTGCTCAAACTTACTTTTTCTATTTGGAAAGTTTTGTGATTCCATTTACATTTTAGGATTGTTATTTATAGTTCTGTGAAGGGTGTCAGTGGTATTTTGACAGAAGTTGCATCGAATCTGTAGATCACTTTGAATAATGTGGATATTTTTTATCAATATTAATTCTTCCAATCCTTAAACAAGGTATATTTATTTAGTTATTTATGTCTTCTTCAATTTCTTTTATTAATGTTTCATAGTTTTCAGGGAAGAGATCTTTCACTTCCTTGTTTAAATTTATTTATAGGTATCTTATTTATTATTTTTTTGGTAGCAGTTGTAAATACTGTTATTGATTTCTAGTTTCATACCATTGGGATCAGATAAGATACTTGATATGATCTCTACCTTCTTACATTTGTTAAGATTTGTTTTGTGGCCTAACATATGATCTATCCTGAAGAATGTTTCATGTACAGTTGTGAAGAATGTGTATTCTGTTGCTATTAGAATGTTCTGTGCATGTCTGTTAGGTCTATTTGGTCTAGAGTGCATTTTAAATCCAATGTTTCTTTGCTGATTTTCTGTGTGGATAATCTATCAGTTGGTGAAAGTGGAGTGTTGAAGTCTCCTACTATTACAGTATTGCAGTCTATTTCTTCCTTCAGCTCTAATATTGGTATTATATATTTAGGTGCTCCAATGTCGGGTGCATATTCATTTCTAATTGTGATATGCTCTGATAGAATAGATCCTTTTGTCACGATATAATGACCCTCTTTTCCTTTTTTTTCTTTTTTACAGTTTTGACTTAAAGTTAATTTTGTCTGATGTAAGTATGACCACCCTGCTTACTTTTGGTTTCTATTTGCATGGAATATTTTTATTTCCATCTCTTCACTTTTAGTCTTTGTGTGCCCTTACAGGTAAAGTGAGTCCATTGTAGGCGGTATATAGTTGGGTCTTGTTTTTCTTATGCATTCAACCATTCTATCTCTTTTAAGTGAAGAATTTAATCCATTTACATTCAAAGTTATTATTGATGGGTAAAAACTTACTGCTGCTATTTTGCTAATTGTTTTCTGGTTGTTTCGTAGATATTTTGTTTTTTTTTTCTTCATCTCTTGTTTACTTTTGTGGTTTGGTGGTTTTCTGTGGTGCTGAGCTTTTATTTTTTCCTCCCTTTTGTATTTGTGTATCTGCTGCAATTTCTTTCTTTGTGTTTACCATGAGGCTAACATAAAGAATCTTAGACTATTTTAATCTGATAGCAACTTATGTTTGTTTGCATAAAACTTCTCTAAACTTTTACCCTACCCCCCACAATTTACATTTGTGTTGACTTAATTTATATTTTATATATTATGTTTCTTACAGTTAATTTGAGCTGTAGTTATTTTTGCCATTTTGACTTTTAACCCTCATATTAGAGGTTTGAAAGATTTTCATCTCACATTTACAGTACTGGAGTATTCTGAGTTTGATTATGAATTTAGAGTTACTAGTCAATTTTATACGCTCATGTGCTTTCATGATAGTAATTATTCTTTTTTTTTTTTTTTTTTTTCTTGAGATGGGGTCTCTCTGTCACCAGGCTGGAGTGCAGTGGCCGGATCTCAGCTCACTGCAAGCTCCGCCTCCCGGGTTTACGCCATTCTCCTGACTCAGCCTCCCAAGTAGCTGGGATTACAGGCACCCGCCACCTCGCCTGGCTAGTTTTTTGTATTTTTTAGTAGAGACGGGGTTTCACCGTGTTAGCCAGGATGGTCTTGATCTCCTGACCTCGTGATCCGCCTGTCTCGGCCTCCCAAAGTGCTGGGATTACAGGCTTGAGCCACCGTGCCCGGCCTATAGTAATTATTCTTTTGCTTCTAGTTGTAGCACTCCCCTAAGCATTTCTTGTAAGGCCAGTCTAGTTGCAATGAATTCCTTCAACTTTTGCTTGTCTGGGAAGAATTTTATTTCTCCTCCATCTTTAAAGGATACCTTTTTTGGGTATAGTATTCTTGGATGGCAGTTTTTTTTTTTCTTCTAGCATTTTGAATATATCATTCCATTCTTTTCTAGCCAGCAAGTCTTCTGCTGAGAAACCTGCTGATAGTCTAATGAGGATTCCTTTATATGTGACTTGATGCTTTTTGTCTTGATGCTTTTAGAATTCTGCCTTTTACTTTTGACAGTCTGGTTATAATGTGCCTTAGAGCACATTTTTGGTTAAATTTTTGGTGAAATCTATTCGAGGAATTTTGAGTTTCATGGATCTGGATGCTCATATTGTTTCCAAGTTTGTAGCTATTATTTTGTTAAATATGTTTTCTCTACCTTTCTCTATCTCTTCTCATTCTGTAAATCCAATAATGTGAAAATTTGTTTGCTTAATGGTGTCCCATAGGCTTTCTTTATTCTTTTTTATTTTATACTTTCCCCCGACTGGATTTTTCAAAAAATGTGCCTTCAAGTTCAGAATTTTTTTCTTCTTGGTCTAGTCTGTTGATAAAGCTCTGAATTGTATTTTTAAATTTCATTTATTGAATTCTTCAACTCCAAGATTTCTGTTTGTTTCTTTTAAAATGATATCTGTTTCTTAAATGTTTCATTTATATCCTAAATTATCTTTCTAATTTCATTGAATCTGTATTTCTTGAATCTCACTGATTTTCCTTAACATCATTATTTAGAATTCCTTTTCAGGCATTTCATAAATTTCTGTTGTTTTTGGATCTGTTACTGGAGAATTATTATGTTCATTTGGGGGTGTTGTGTTTACTTGCTTCTTCATGTGTTTTGTGTCCTTATGTTGGTATCTGTGCATCTACGGAAGAGTCACCTCTTCAAATTTTAAAGTAGCTTTTTAAGGAAAATCCTTTTTAATGCAAATAAGTTCTAGGGTGTCAGTTTTGTAAGGTGTGTTGGCTTTGATTCTGGTGGATGTAGTTGTGTAGTCTCTGAGCAGTTTCTTTAGCTGTAATTCTTGTCAGCAATGTCTATGTGTGCCTCAGTGGCTTAGCTGTGAGAGTTCATGGTGGCAGTTGTGTTAGTTTTTACATTGCTGTAAAGAAATACCTGAGACTGGGTAATTTATAAAGAAAAGAGGTTTAATTGGCTCACAGTTATGAAGGCTGTACAGGAAGCATAGTGGCTTCTGCTTTTGGGGAGGCCTCAGGAAGCTTCCATTCATGGCAGAAAGTAAAGGGGGAGCTGGCATTTCATATGACAGGAACAGGAGCAAGAGAAAGTAAGGAGGGGAGGTGCTACACACTTTTAACTAAGCACATCTCATGAAAACTCACTCACTATTACAAGGACAGTACCAAGGGGGATGGTGCTAAACTCTTAATGAGAAATCCATCCCCATAATTCAATTACCTACCAGCAGGCCCTGCCTCCAACATTGTGGATTACAATTTGACATGAGATTTGCTGGAGGCACAGATCCAAACCATATAACTCTGCCTCTGGCCCTCCTTCTCTCATGTCCTTCTCACATTGCAAAATACAATTATGCCTTCCTAATAATCCCCCAAAGTCTTAACTCATTCCAGCATTAACTGAAAAGTTCAAAGTCTCATCTGAGACAGGCAAGTCCCTTCCACCTATGAGCCTGCAAAATAAAAAACAAGTGAGTTACTTCCAAGATACATTGGAGGTATAGGCATTGGGTAAACACTCGCATTTTGAAAGCGATAAATTGGCCAAAATAAAAAAAGGCTACAAGCCCCATGCAAGTCTGAAAGCCAGCAAAGCAGTCATGAAATCTTAAAGCTCCAAAGTAATATCCTTTGACCCCACATCTTACATCCAGGACACACTGGTGCAAGAGCACGCTGGGCTCCCTGGGCCTTGGGTAGCTCTGCCCCTGTGGCTTTGCAAGGTTCAGCTCCTGTGGCTGGTCTCATGGGCTGGTGTTGAGTTCCTGTGACTTTTCCAGAGGTAGGGTGCAAGCTGTCATGGATCTACCATTCTGAGGTCTGGAGGACAGTGGCCTTCTTCTCACAGCTCCACTAGGCAGTGCGCCAGTGGGGACTCTATATAGGGGCTCTAACCCACATTTCCCCTTCATTCCACCCTAGTAGAGGTTCTCTGTCTGGGCTCTGCCCCTGCAACAGGCTTCTGCCTGGACACCCAGGCTTTTTCATATATCCTCTGAAATCTAGGTAGAAGCTTCCAAACCTTATTCACTCTTGCACTCTGTGGACTAGCAGCCTTAACACTATGTAGAAGCTGCCAAGGCTTATGTCTTGCACCTTTTGAAGCAGTGGCCTGAGCTGTTCCTGGGTCCCTTTGAGCCACACTGGAGCTGGAGTGGCCAGGATGCAGGGAGCAGCGCTCTGAGGTAGTGTGAGACAGCAGGGCCCTGGGTCTAGCACACAAAAGCTATGCAGTCCTCCTAGGCCTGTGGTGGGAGGAGCTGCCTCTAAGATCTCTGAAATGTCACTGAGGTCTTTTCCCCATAGTCTTGGCTATAAGTTATACACTTGCTTCTTTTTTAGTTATGCAAATTTCTGCAGCCTGCTTAAATTACTCCCCTGAAAATGGGCTTTTCCTTTCTACCATATGGCCAGGCTGCAAATTTTCTGAACTTTCACTCTCTGCTTCCCCTTTAAATATAAGTTCCAAGTTTAGGTCATTTCTTTGCAAATGCATATAAGCATAGACTGTTAGAAGCAGCTGGGTCACATCTTGAACACTTTACTGCTTAGAAATTTCTTCTGCCAGATACCCTAAATCATCACTCTCAAGTTCAAAGTTCCACAGATTCCCTAGGGCAGGGGCACAATGCAGCCAAATTTTTTGCTAAGGCATAACAAAAGTGACCTTTGCTCCAGTTCCCAATAAGTTCTTCATTTCCACCTGAGAGCTCCTCAGTCTGGACTTCATTATTCATATCACTATCAGCTTTTTGGTCACCATTTAGCCAGTATCTAAGATGTTCCAAACTTTCCCTCATCTTCCTGTCTTCTTTGAGCCCTTCATACTCTTCCAACTTCTGTCCATTACCCAGTTACGAAGTGGCTTCCACATTTTCGGGTATCTTTAGAGCAATGCTCCAATTATTGATACAAATTTTCCGTGTTAGTCCATTCTCACATTGCTATGAAGAAATACCTGAGACTGGGAAATTTATAAAGAAAAGACGTTTAATTGGCTTATGGTTCTTCGGGCTGTACAGGAAGCAGAGAGGCTTTTGCTTTTGAGGAGGCCTCAGGAAGCTTCTAATCATGGCAGAAAGCAAAGGGAGAGCAGGTGTCTCACATGGCAGGAGCAAGAGCAAGAGGGCGGGGAGGTGCCACACACTTTTAATTGACCAGATCTTATGAGAACTCACTCACTAACATGAGGACACTACCAAGGGAGGTGATGCGAAACCATTCATGAGACATCTGCCCCCATGACCCACCAGGCCCCGCCTCCAACACTGGGGATTACAGTTGAACATGAGCTTTGGTGGGCACGCAGATCCAAACCATATCAGCAGTGGTGTGACTTTGCTGTGAGCAGTGTGCTTGGCCGGCTCTCATTCCAAGGCGGGGAATGCACATGGCTGATCAGCTGGGTTGGGGAGCAAGCTCACTGGGTCCAGGGCCTCTGGACTGCTTCTTAGGCCAAGGGCATACATATATGGTGGGTTGCCTGACTAGGGCACAAGCTCTCTGGAGGCAGGGCCTCCAGGCTGGTTCTCAGGCTAAGAGCATGGACATATGGCAGGTCCACTGGTTTTGGACTGGTTTCCCCACTGTGCAGGATTGCCTATTCCTTGGTCAGGGAGGAGGGCTGGGCACCATGCGGGCTCAGCTATCAGAGTCGTAGCTGTTCCACTGGGCCTAGGCTCTGAGTAGGAGCACTGCATCCACCTGTTATAGACATGGAAAAATAATGGTGGAGCCTCAGAGATGGAGAGACAAAGTTGCTAATGGCCCAAGAGCAGGACACACTGTGGCAGTAGGTCTGACTTCAGGATGACCCTGTGTTGTAGACGCGTGGGTGGGTGACGGTGCACAATGTAGCTCCTACTCTGGAGCAATGCAGCCTTGGGAAATCCAGGCAGCTCCCCATCCTGGGCTCAAGGCCTGTGAGGACCGTGGGATTCTCTTGTAGTAATGACTGCAAGTGTATGTGGTGGTAATAGGGTCTGCTAGAGGCTTCCAGCTTATCTTTTCCCCACAAGAAGAAGTCACCCCAGGCTCCAAGACCATCCTGGTGGGGCAGATGGGGTGGCAGAGGCAGAGTGCTTTGTTCATCTCCCTGTGCTGCCATTCTAGGTTTCCACAAGGATTCTGCCACTTCTTTGCTCTACTCCAGCACTCTCCTTTAGACTCTGTAGTCAAAATGTAGTTGTTTATTTATTGTTTTGGTCCTTTTCGGAGGGGGAGATTAGCACTAGGTACCTCTAGTTGCCCATCTTGCTTAAGCCACTTGATCTCTAGTTAGTTTTCTGACATGCAAATTATTATCCTCCTTTTATAGATGAAGAAATTAGAGCTCGGAAAAGTAAGCAATTGCAAGTCCAGGGCTCTGTCCACTATCCTAAGATTTAAAAAATACAAACAATACCCAATTAACAAATGTTATGCTAATGTCATTTAAAAATAGCATATTTGTTATTGTTGCTGTTTTCATTTGAAGCAAAATGTATGCACTGTTACAAGTTTTGATGTCTGTCACTGTTATTGGGGCTGGTTGAGATTTTTTTTTTTTCTTGACTGCATAATAAGCCAACTGGCACATTTAATTAACAAAATCTGTCCTGTGAAAGGGTGAAAAGGCATTAAATGCAAGTTGACAAGTAATGCACTTGAATAATGGAGAAATGAATGGAAACTTGTAGATGTTTCCAGTTATCTATAGAAATATGATACATGTCAGCATTTTCCAAGCTGGTTCTAAAAAGCCTTTCATCTGGGAAATAGAAAAAAGGGATCTCAGTCCCCACCCCAGACCTACTGAATCAGAGTCTGCATTTTAAGAATAAATTTAGGTGGTTCATATGCATATTAAAGTTTGAGAAGCTCGGCTCTAAATAAAAGTTTCCTGAGAGATAATAATAGGTTTTCTGTGTGTCTAAGGTACCATTATCAAACAAGCTTAGGAACATCTGCATTTAACAGGTGGATTTTAACAAAGCCAAACAGGTATTCTATCCTGCATTGCAAAGCTCTGACAGGAGATTATAGCAGGAGAAGTGTTTCTCAAATTTAAGGCCTGTTAAAATTATGGTTCACTAACCTATAAGATAAATATCCTCAGAAACATGCTCTCTTTTCTATTTCCTCCTCCATCTTTTGTTTGTCTAGACACTACAGCATAATTACAATACACAGTTACTCCATCAAGGCACTGGATAAAACACTAAACAGAGATAAATCTATTTATCTTATGAAGGAGTTATTGATATTGCTGTTTTACAGGTATGTAGACTGAGGCACAGAGAGATATTCATTAATTAGTTCAGGATCACACAGATCCTAACTGGGAGGGCTGGGATTCAGATGCAGGAGGTCTGGAGCTATAGCGTCTGTATTCTTAACCACTACTCTCTATGCTTGCTCTGATCTGTGCGCCTCCAAAGCCTGTGGCATGTAAAGACTTGTGAGGAAAAGTAAATAATAACCACGAACGTTTTAAAGGATTTAAAAGCACTTGACTTTACTTAATGTATAAACAATATTTTAAAAATAGTATTTATTTTTGAGTAGTTAATGTGCTTATGTGTTTGAAGAATCAAAACCTAGAATGAATATTTGGTGCACAGTCTTTCTCCACCTTTGTTCTCAGCCAACCATTTGCCCTTTCTGGGAGAAATGTTCTCAGTCACTTGTGTATCTTTTCACAAACATCTTAGCAAACGCCTACATGTATGTATTTTTATATATTCCCTCTTTCAACCTTTTTCAGACAAATGGTAGAAGACTGTACAGGTTTCATATTTTATACAGGTGTGTTTTATTAACGATATATCTCTTATATCTCCTTTTTTCTGTTTTTCTTTTTCTTTTCTTTTTTTTTTTTTTTTTTTTGAGACAGAGTCTTGCTCTGTTGCCCAGGCTGGAGTGCAGTGGTGCGGTCTTGGCTCACAGCAACCTCCGCCTCCCAGGTTCAAGTGACTCTCATGCCTCTGCCTCTTGAGTAACTGGGATTACAGGCATGTACTACCATGCCTGGCTAATTTTTGTATTTTTAGAAGAGACAGGGTTTCACCATGTTGGCCAGGCTGGTCTTGAACTCCCTACCTCAGGTGATCCACCCGCCTTGGCCTCCCAAAGTGCTAGGTTTACAGGTGTGAGCCACGATGCCCGGCAACAATATGACTTGAAACACATTTGACATCAATACACAAAAGCTTCGTCATTCATCTTTAAGAGATGCTTAATATTCTATTGGATGCATATACAATAATTTAACCCATACTCTATTGTCAGATGTGTTGTTTGCAATGGTTTGCGATTTCAAATACTACTGTAATATATAACCTTGAATTTTCATTATCTTGCAGGTTCACAAGCAAATATTTAGAACAAATTATGGTCTTCTGGAACATTTTAAAATTTTCATTATAGATTGTCCATAATTCTTGCTTCTTGGGTATTAAAGTTATACTCCTAGGTATTTTAGGTTTTTTTTGCTACTCCTTTGTTATATCTTCTAATGCTTGTATTTATTTATCTTTTTCTTTTCTTTTGAGACAGCGTCTTGCTCTGTCGCCCAGGCTGTAGTGCAGTGACGTGATCTCGGCTCACTGTAACCTCTGCCTCCTGGGTTCAAGTGCTTCTCCTGCCTCAGCCTCCTGAGTAGCTGGGATTACAGGTGCCCACCAGCACACCAAGCTAATTTTTGTATTTTTAGAAGAGACAGGGTTTCACCATGTTGGCCAGGCTGGTCTTGAACTCCCTACCTCAGGTGATCCACCCGCCTTGGCCTCCCAAAGTGCTAGGTTTACAGGTGTGAGCCACGATGCCCGGCAACAATATGACTTGAAACACATTTGACATCAATACACAAAAGCTTCGTCATTCATCTTTAAGAGATGCTTAATATTCTATTGGATGCATATACAATAATTTAACCCATACTCTATTGTCAGACGTGTTGTTTGCAATGGTTTGCGATTTCAAATACTACTGTAATATATAACCTTGAATTTTCATTATCTTGCAGGTTCACAAGCAAATATTTAGAACAAATTATGGTCTTCTGGAACATTTTAAAATTTTCATTATAGATTGTCCATAATTCTTGCTTCTTGGGTATTAAAGTTATACTCCTAGGTATTTTAGGTTTTTTTTGCTACTCCTTTGTTATATCTTCTAATGCTTGTATTTATTTATCTTTTTCTTTTCTTTTGAGACAGCGTCTTGCTCTGTCGCCCAGGCTGTAGTGCAGTGACGTGATCTCGGCTCACTGTAACCTCTGCCTCCTGGGTTCAAGTGCTTCTCCTGCCTCAGCCTCCTGAGTAGCTGGGATTACAGGTGCCCACCAGCACACCAAGCTAATTTTTGTATTTTTAGTGAGATGGGGTTTCACTATATTGGCCAGGCTGGTCTCGAACTCCTCACCTCAAGTTATCCATCCGCCTCAGTCTCCCAAAGTGCTGGGATTACAGGTGTGAGCCACTGTGCGCGGTCTAATACTTTTTGAGTTACATTCATTTTTGTATTTCAATTGTGTACCCATTTATCTTTTTGAATTTTCTTATTGTTTATTATATGCTTTTACGGCCGAATATTTTGGGTTTTTATAGATATGTATCATACTATTTACAAGACAATAGTAATTTTTTCTTCTTCCTTCCAATTTTTATACTTCTTGCTTTCTTTTCCTGAATTAGTGTTGGCCACAAACTCTAAAAAAAGGTCAACAAATGACAGCCTATGGACCAAATCTAGCCTGCCACCTGTTTTTGTAAATAAAGTTCTACTGGATCACAGCCACATCCATTGATTTATGTATCATCTATGGCTTTTGCATTACAGTTGAGTAGTTGTGACAGAGACATTATGGTTTACAAATAACTGCTACCCAGCCTTTTACAGAAAACGTTTGCCCGTTTCTACTCTAGAATAATATCAAATGCTAAATCATAATTAATAATGGAATCCTTATTTTGTTTTTGACTTTAATCAGAATGCTTCTTTTGTCTCCCCATTGTATAATGCCACAGTGGCTTTTAAAACCTATTTGCAAATTTTTGACAGTCTCTTTTTAAGAGATGGAATCTATGTATCTTCTTCTTGAACTTGGATAGGGCTTTATGGCTGCCTCAAGAAATACAGTGCAACAAAGTTAGCTCTGTTGGCTTTCCCAGAAGGTTAGAAAAGACTATGCCAATTTCTCTCTACTGAGACACTCACTTTGGGCACCTTTAGCTGTCATTTAAAAAATCTAGCTATCTTGAGGTCCCTACCTGAAGGTCTTATATAGAGAGGAATGCCAGAGAAGCTTCAACTGCTGCAACCCTGGCTGTTTCAGTCTTTGCAGCCTGGGCACCAGACATTTAAGTGAAAAACCTTTGGAGGTGGCCTGAGCACAGCCACTGTCTGACAGTAACTCTGACAGACCCTGGAAAAAGCTGCCTAGCAAAGCCTAAGCAACCTATAGATTTGTAAGCAAAATTAATAATTGTTATTGTTTTAAAGCCACTATTTTTTTAACATTTATTTTAAGTTCAGGGGTATAAGTGCAGGTTTTTACACAGGTAAACTTGTGTTATGGGGGTTTGTTGTACAGATTGTTTCATCACCCAGGCATTAAGCCTAGTACCTATTAGTTATTTTTCTTGACCCTTTCCCTTCTCCCACCCTCCACCCTCCAAAAAACCCTAGTGTGTGCTTGTTCCCCTCTGTGTCCCTGTGTTCTCATCATTTAACTCTCACTTATAACACAGAACATGTGAAATTTGTTTGCCTGTTCCTGTGTTAGTTTGTCAAGGATTACAAAGGAGCCTCCTGCTCGATCCATGTTCCCACAAAAGACATGATGATCTTGCTCTTTTTTATGGCTGCATAGTATTCCATGGTGTATGTGTACACCATTTTCTGTATCCAGTCTATCACTGATGGCCATTTAGGTTGACTCCATATCTTTGTAAAACCACTATTTTTTTAAATGCATTTGGTACATAGTAATAGACAAATGGAATGCAGACTTTTTAGTATAGTTAGATGTACATTTATCATGTTAAGGAAGATTCCATTTATTCCTAATGGGGTTTTTAAATTTAAAAAATGACTATTATATTTAACTAATGGATTTCAGCAGCTATGAAGATGTGTGGTTTTTCTTCTTAGAGCTATTATGATGATAAATTATATTAGTGAATTTCTATCTATCTTTGAATTCCTAATATAAAACCCACTGGGTCATAATGTGTTATATTTTATATGCTGCTGAGTTCTGTTTAATGACATTTTTTGAGGATTATTTGTATTGATATTCATAAGTAAAATCATACTGTGGTTTTCTTATTTTTGTGCTATTTTTATTGGGTTTTGATTTTAGGAGAGGTGGACCTAGGTTTTGTTTGTTTGTTTTGAGATGGAGTCTCAGTCTGTCACCCAGGCTTGAGTGCAGTGGTGTGATCTCGACTCACTGCAACCTCCATCTCCCAGGTTCAAGTGATTTTCCTGCCTCAGTCTCCCAAGCAGCCAGGACTACAGGCATGTGCCACCAAACCTGGCTAAATTTTGTATTTTTAGTAGAGACAGGGTTTCACTATGTTGGCCAGGCTGGTCTTGAAATCCTGACCTCAGGTGATCTGCCTTGGCCTCCCAAAGTGCTAAGATCACAGGCATGAGCCACTGTGCCTGGCCTGACCTAGGTTTTAAGAAGCTTGATGCTTCTACAATTTGGGGGACACTCCAAGAAAAAGAACAGTGAATTACTAGTATAAATTTTGGGCCAGGGCTTTGGAAGGAGCCCTTGCTAGAGAAGAATTGTAAAATTTAATCTTCTTTAGCTTTGTTTTGTATCTGTTGCCAGGTGTCAGTGTTATTCTTACATTATAAAAATTTTTGCTAGTCTACTTAGTGGTCTATGTATTTTATTATTTTTTTTAAAAAAACTAGCTCCTTGATTCATTGATCTTCTGCATGGTTTTTCGTGTTTCAATCTCCTCAGTTCAGCTGTGATTTTGGTTATTTCTTGTCTTCTTGCTTTGGGACTGGTTTGATCTTGGTTCTCTCATTCTTTTAGTTGTGTTATGATGTGGTTAAATTGAGATCTTTCTAACTTTTTTATGTGGACATTTAGTGCTGTAAACTTTTCTCTTAACACTGCCTTAGCTGTGTCCCAGAGATTCTGGTATGTTGTTTCTTTGTTCTCATTAATTTCAAAGAACTTCTTGATTTCTGCCTTAATATGATTATTTACCCAAAGTCATTCAGGAACAGGTTATTTGCCCAAAAGTTCCTTACACTGATAAACAACTTTAGCAAAGTCTTAGGATACAAAATCAATGTGCTAAAATCTCTAGTACTCATACACACCAACAATAATCAAGATGACAGCCAAAAGGAACAAAATCCCATTCACAATTGCTATGAAAATAAAATAAAATACCTAGGAATCAGCTAACCAGGGAGGTTAAAGATCTTTATAAGGAGAACTACAAAACCTTGCTCAAAGAAATCAGAGAGGACACAAACAAATGGGAAAACATTCCATGCTCATGGATAGGAAGAATCAATATCATTAAAATGGCTATATTTTTCAAAGCAATTTATAGATTCAATGTTAATCCTATTAAACTACCAATGACATTCTTTACAGAACTAGAGAAAACTATTTTAAAATCCATATGGAATTGAAAAAGAGCCCAATAGCCAAGGCAATTCCAAGCCAAAAGAATAAAGCTGGAGGCGTCATGCTACCCAGCTTCAAACTATACTACAGGGCCACAGTAACCAAAACAGCATGGTACTAATACAAAAACAGACACATAGACCAATGGAACAGACTAGAGAGCCCAGAAGTAAGGCTGCACATCTTCAACAAACATGACAAAAAGAAGCAATGGGGAAAGGACTCCCTATTCAATAAATTATGCTGTGATAACTGGCTAGTCATATGCGGAAAATTGAAACCAGACCCTTTCCTTACACCATATACAAAAATTAATGAAAGATAGATTAAAGACTTAAATATAAAAACCCTAGAAAACGACCTAGGCAATACCATTCTGGACTAGGAACAGGCAAAGATTTCATGATGAAGATGCAAAAAGCAATTGCAACAAAAGCAAAAATTGACAAATGGGATCTAATTAAATTAAAGAGCTTCTGCACAGCAAATGAAACTATCAACAGAGTGAACAGAAAACCTACAGAATGGGAGAAAATTTTTGCAAACTATGCATCTGACAAAGATCTAATATCTAGCATCTTTAAGGAACTTAAAACAAATATACAAGAGAAATGCAAACAACCCCACTAAACAGTAGATGAAGAACACGATCAGACACTTTTCAAAAGAAGCCATACATATGGTCAACAATAATATGAAAAAAAGATCCACATCACTGACCATTAGAGAAGTGTAAATCAAAACCACAGTGAGATACCATCTCGTGCCAGTCAGAATGGCTATTATTAAAGTAAAACAACAACAACAACAACAACAAAAATAGATTCTGGCGAGGTTGCTGAGGAAGAGTAATGCTTATACACTGTTGGTGGGACTGTAAATTAGTTCAACCATGTGGAAGATGGTGTGGTAATTCCTCAAAGACCTAAAAAGATAAATACCATACAACTTAACAATCCCATTAATGGGTATATACTCAGAGGAATATAAATCATTCTACAATACAGACACATGCACACGTATGTTCACTGAAGCACTATTCACAATAGCAAAGACATGGAATCAGCCTAAATGCCCATCAATGGTAGACTGGATAAAGAAGACATGGTATGTATACACCATGGAATGCTTTGCAGCCATTAAAAAGAATGAGATCATGTCTTTTGTGGGAATATGGATAGAGCTGGAGGCTACAATCCTTAGCAAACTAATACAGGAACAGAAAACCAAATACCACATGTTCTCACTTATAAATGGAAGCTAATGATGAGAACACATGACCACATGGACATACAGAGGGGAACAACACACACTGGGGCCTATAAGAGGGTAGAGGGTGGAGGGATCAGGAAAAATAACTAATGAGTACTGGGCTTGATACCTGGGTGATGAAATAATCTGTACAACAAACCCCCATGACACAAGTTTACCTATGTAACAAATCTACACATGTACCCCTGAACTTAAAAGTTTAATTAAAAAAAATTTTTAGAAGTGTATCTTAGTTTTCTTTGGAACAGCATAAATAATATTTCAAATCACAAAAAGAAAACAAAATCACTTAATATCAGCATTGTATGGAACTTTTCATTTTTCTATGTCCTATTATAACTCTGTCTTTACAGATACATTTTTTACCTAGTTCATTCATTACTGAATACTTACCATGTTAAAGACATTACAGCAGGTACCATGGACTTAGCAGTAAAAGAGAGAATACCTGTTTCACAAATTAGAAACAGTGGTAGATAAATGTGTACACAATTACAATACTCACTGAATGCCGTCTTGAAGGAAAGTGAAAAGCACCACGGAGGACATAGGAGCGGCATCTAACACAGACTGGGAGGGCACTGCAGGGGAAGAGGAGCATTCAAAAAAGGCCTCCCAGAGGGGCCAGCATCTAAGTTAAATTAAGATGGAGAAATACCTTCTTATTTCGCTTTTTCCACTTAGCTGAAAGTCATAGTGGACTCCAACGACCCTTTCGTGACACTAAAAGTCCTTCCAGAAAGCTTGATTGGTTACCTCGCAGGAGACTCTGAAACTGTCTAGCTGAGGCGTGAGCTGGTTCAGGGGCACATGGTCAGTCAACAGGTCTGCTGGTGTCATGGGCAAGTTGAGACCCAAGCTGGAAGACAGAACCAGAAATGTGAAGATATGTGGGGGTTGAATATGGGGCACTGCAGCTGAGTCTGGAGACCAGATATTTCTTTGTAGGACTGCTTCATCCTCCACAATTTTAAGAGGTGATATCTTCTGTTTTGTGTGAAAGGTTTAGTATGGATTGGACAGGGAATAATTTCACCTGGCCAAAATCCTCAGTTGGGAGGGTTTTTTTCTGAGGTCACATGAGGTCTTCACTGAATATCTGTGCTTCCTAGTGTTCTCCAAGGTTCCTGGTCCTCCAGGGTTCCTGAGGACCTAATATTGGTTCCTACTGGTTACTTTCCTGTTCTGGGATTCCCTTATACTGCCTTGCTTGAAAGCTGTGATAGAAAGCGAGGATTTTGAGCAAGGAGCCCTGGGCTCACCTAAGTGTCTGAGCCTCAGTTCCTCACCTGCAATGTTAGACACAATCACAGGGTGATTGTATGGAGCAGGTGGGAGTACATTTGTGAAAGTGTCATAAATTATAAACTACTATGTAGATAGCTCTTATTCTTAGGGTTTGGAGATTCCCAGTCTTAGAGATGAGAGAAGTGAGACCTGATAGTTTAGAAATGTCCTGGAAATGATGCCAAGCATATAGAAATGAAAGGGGCTTCACTAATTGCCAAAGTAAAGGAACCTCAGGTTCTACATTTACCTGGGATTGAAAGCACCTAGGGAATGGACTAAACCATGGAAGTGAAGAGGTGGAAAGAATTCTCACCAGCGTTAGTCATCAACCTGGACAAATAATTGGCTGGTGGCCGTCTGGAAAGTTTTCATTAACAGTTTTTCCTGGATTGGTTTTAGGAATCAAAGTATGTGGCTTTGACACATTATTAGACATTATTGGTGTAATAATGATCCCAACTGTAATCCCTCATATCTGCAAGACACTTTAAAGTTACCGAACACTTAGGTGTACACTGTTCATCTGATTATTGCAGTAGCATGGGAGGTACAGACAAGACAGACAGGCTCTTTGATGCCCAATGAATAAATTATGGGTAAGTGGTTTGTCTGAGGAGAGAAGGAACCATATACCAGGCACTACACTACTTCCTTAGGATACCCTGGGCTTTTAATCCTCAGTAACTCCATGAGAGGGAAGCTTAATCATGGCTTGATAGCTGAGTAACTAAGTTTGCAGAGAGAGTAAGGAAGTCAAATAAAGTCACACACAAGCAAGTGGCAGATCAGTGAGTGGAATGCAGGTCAGTTCTCTGACTCAAAGTCCTGTGTTATTTCCACCTTCCTCCTTAAAAAAAAAAAAGGAAAAGAAAAAGAAACTCTGTCTTACCTCCAATTGTTTCCAAATGGAAGCATATGGTTGGGCTGGTTGTTGAGTCTGAAATAAATAGCTTCTTTTAGACTGTTGAGACAGCCAAATGTTTTCAATATGCTCCCAAGGTTGGTGATTGGGTCTGAATAGAAGCCAGATGTTCTGGATTCCAGAGCTATTTCCTTGTTTCATGCTCTCCCCAACCCCCAACCCTCCATTAAATGGAGGAAGGGAAGGTGAGATCAGACTGATGGATTTTGCTTTTTCACATCTTTCTCTTTGGAAGAAGGAGGTGAGGGAGTAGTTGAGATTGCAGTTGGGCTGAAGCAGGCTGTGGGCTTGGGGTGGGAGGTAGACTAGAAGAAAAATCAGCAGAAAGAATGTGCAATTGCTTATTCCAGGCCTTTAGAATCCCTTTGCTGCCTGACCTTTCTGTACTCCTTCACAGTTGACAGCCCAGACTCGGCTTCCCGCTAGGAGGAAGTGCCCGGCAGTTAGTCTGCTGATTACTAAAACAGAACCATCATAGCACTTGTCAGCTCCGCTTCCTCCATGCACTTTGGCAGATTTTTTTTTTTTTTTCAATTTCTTGTTTTATTACTGTTTGTCAGACTGGGGAGCCTTTGAAGTTCTTTCCAGATCTGACTTTTATCAGAGCATGTAGGAGTTGGGGGGTGGGAAATGGGGTGGATGCAACCCATCAAAATATTCTATTCTGCATCCAACAAACTCACTCCACTTCGTCTTTGTCTGAAAAGCTTTGTGACATGGTGTTTCTATATGTGGCCTGCCTTCCAGATGAGAGAGTGACATCTATTGTCGTAATATGGGGAGGAAATTATGATTGCTTAATGATAGCATGTCGCAGCTTGTCGCTTCTTTATTTTCCTTTTAAATACTTGCTGTCACAGCAACACACAATTGGCCTTCAATCCTGTGGCTGAGGCTGGGACCTCATGTGGTACAAGGTGTTGCAAAGATGACTTACTGGTAAAGCTGGGGAAAACAAAAGTGAATTCAAAAATACTTCTGCACGCCTGGCTTGGTTCTCTCTTCCTCCCACCTTGATATGAGGCAGAGGCCTTTTGACCATGTTGGCTGGCACTTTGTACACTGGCCTTGAAAGCACCGACACCGGCTTAAACATGTGAGATGCAAGCTTAGTCTCACAGATTCTTATGATCTTTCCTTGTCTGCTTTACTTATAGAATTTAGAGGGCATTGTTCATGGAAACAGCAAGCAAAGGGTGCGAATGGTTCAAGTCTCTACTGGTTGCAGCCAATTTATTCATTCTGTGCTACCACTTGACTTAGCTTTCTGACAACAGTGACAGCAAAAATCATTTTGATCCTATTTAATAATTAAATGTTAATTTCTTTTGTTCAAATGATGAAATACAAATTCCTCATGCCAACACTTAACATCTGTCTCCATCTGGCTCAGACCTACCAAAGTCCACCTCCCGTCACCTCAGATCATTTGCGGTAGCCAGGCATCTTTCTTTGTTTCCTTAAATAAAATAATTTAGATTCTGGCCCATTTCAAACATAGGAAACAGCTAGAACACACATAGACACTTGTGAACCCATCATATAACTAGATGGGTACATTTAAAAAATAACATTGAATGTAAGAAGAAAGTTGAAAAAAATATGTGCGGTTACATTTAAATTATTATTTCGCATTACTTACGCAAACTTGTAAGCACCCAAAGCCTTTTCTGTTTTCATATGGCAAATGTCTATTATTCTTTATGGCTCAGTTCAGATATCACTCCCCTTTCATGTCTGTGGCTTGTTCAGCAGAGTAACTGTTCCTCCTTTGTGACTTCCAGCCACTCATTTATACGGTTTTCCATTACTTGTTAATACTGCTGGTATTATAATTTCTAATTTCATGTTGGTCTCCTCCACTAAGCTGTGAGCTCCTTAAGGATAATGACTGAGTTGCGTTTTTCTTTGTACACTTGGGACGTAAACCCACGATAATTGTCTCGAAAGTTTTGTCAGACTAAAATATCATTATATGGCACAAAACCATGATCTAACTATAGGCACACTAAAGTACAATTTAAAGTTTGATTCCCAGTCTTTTTGTTTGCTTGTTTGTTTGAGACTGAGTTTCACTGTATTACCCAGATTGGAGTGCAGCGGTATGATCTCGGCTCACTGCAACCTCTGCCTCCTGGTTTCAAGCGATTCTCCTGCCTCAGCCTCCTGAGTTGCTAGAATTACAGGTGCCTACCACCACACCTGGCTACTTTTTTGTATTTTTAGTACAGATGGGGTTTCACCATGTTGGCCAGGCTGGTCTCAAACTCCTGACCTCAAGTGATCCTCCCACTTCGGCCTCCCAAAATGCTGGGACTACAGGCGTGAGCCACTGCACCCAGCCAGATTCCCAGTCTTAATAGCAACAACATCTCTCTTTTACTGTTTACAAAGTGCTTTCAAATTCATTAATTCTATTTTGCTTCATTATAACTCTTTAAAGTATGCACCGCAGACAGCATTGCTATTAAATGAAAGAAGAAACTGTGATTTAGAGAGATTAAATGACTTGTTCATTGCCACACAGCTCAGAGGTGATGGGACTATCTCCCTGGCTTTAAATGAAATGCTCTTTTATTATGACTTTTTGAACTGGTGTTAATACCACAAATCAATTCCTCCTTTTCTCTATTCCTTTCTTCTTCCTACTTTCCTTCTTCTTTCTCCTCATTTTTTAATTCTTGTAACAAATGTTAATTGAATACCATCTATCTGCATTGTATTAGCTTCTGGGGATAAAATAATAATTAAAACTAGTCCTGGTTGTGGCTCCTGTGGAGATAACAGTCATCCGGAGAACTTGAAATCCTTCTAAACAATACACAGCATGCAGGCTGGTAAATGTTTGGTAACTCCTTGCAAGACCGTGTTATGCTAGAACAGTGGTAGTAAGATGAAATGTTTCCTGATGCTTTGACAGAGTTCTGAGCACTTTGAGATTTTTTCCGAAGTTAATTGTGGGGGGGAGTTAATTCACTTTGTTTAGCTCTTAAGAGCTCTTCCCTCTGTAGTGAATTGCTTAATGGTAGAGGCTTTGATGCTGGCAGGTACTTTTAGTGGAATATGACTGCGATTGCCCTCTCTTACAACCTGCACTGTTGTGTGGGCTGAAACCAATTAGACCTAAATTAATTAGCAAGAAAATGATGGGCCCACTTGCTGAGCCATTCACAATGCCATGTGAAGAAAGAAGAACAGTGTTTGAAGGATGCTGTGTGTTTCTGCTCAACCCTAATGACTGAAGTATTTCCAAATATGGAAGTAAATTCAAGGCATTGCTGAATTAAGTGGTCCACTTTTTTTTAACCCATGAAAGTCCTTTATTCAAAGGCAAGGTAGGAAACTATAAAGAACTCCTTATGGGTCCTAGGACCTGTGATAAGCTGTGGGATAAATTTAGAAGGCACATGGAATCATTAGGTAATTTGACCTCTTAAGGCTCAAAGTAGCTGAGGAAATTGATGGTTGAAAAACATACAAGGACTAATATCCCTTCTACGTGAACTGTGGGTAAGGAGGCTTTCTTCTGGAGGACAAACTTAGCTCTCCCTGCTCTCACTGTACGGTCTCCTTTGCTAGGTTCTTCCTCTGCCTATTCCTTCAATGAGAGTATTAATGGAGCTCAAGTAACAGCCCCTCCAGGGCCATCTCATCTCCCCTGATGTTAGACACCACCTTTGTGTTGACCCTTCCCAGGCTAGCCCACTATCTAGATGCTCTCGAGCTCCAACTGCCTACAGGTCTTTTCCTTGATATCCCATGAGCAACTCAAACAATTGTCTTAGAACCTAACCTCCTCCTTCTGATTCACCAACTGGTCACTCAGATGAGAAACTTGGGAGCCATTCTTAACCCTTTTCTCCCTCTCATTCCCCTCACTAAGGATATTGAGAAGCTCTGTTCATTTTCTATCCTAAGTATTATAATTCCCAAATTCATCTTTGAATATTTATTTCCAACACCTGTTTAGACTAGGCTCCTAATCCTCTGCCCCTCGGTTTATTCTTCTGGTCACCTTTGACGCCTCCTGGTCTTTGGTCATCCTTAAATGTTCATACTTCCTAGGCTATTGCCTCCAAGAGTCTTCTCTTTGAACACTGAACTGTACCAGGGTGACCTCATCCACTTCAAGATTTCAGCTACCATTTTTATGCTGATGGCTCCCAAATGTACGTTTCCAGCTACAAACTCTCTCCTGAGCTTCTAATCCACATATCCAGCAACTAACTGGACATCTGCATGTTGATATTCCGCAATCATCTCAAACTCAGTGTCCATAAACAAGCTCATTATTTTTCTCCTAAACCTTCTCTCCTACTGTGAATAACTGCCCCATCCATTCAGTTGCACAGAATAGAAATCGAAGTGCCATTTTATTAACTCCTTGCTCTCACTTCCCTTGTCCTTATTTCTAAGTGCAGGTGATTCCAGATTTTAAAACTCTCTCAAATCTGTCCACTTTTCTTCATTTCCATTGCTACTGTCTTAGTAGAGGGCACCACCATCTCTTCCCTGAATTACTGTGAAAACCTCTTCCATGGTGATCTTACATATTATTTATTTATTTATTTTTGAGACAAACTCTCACTTTGCCACTCAGGCTGGAGTGTGGTGGCATGATCTCGGCTCACTGCAACTTCTGCCTTCTAGCTTCAATCAATCCTCCTGTCTCAGCCTCCCAAGTAGCTGGGACTACAGGCATGTGCCATCATGCCCCACTAATTTTTTCTATTTTCTGTAGAGATGGGGTCTTGCCATGTTTCCCAGGCTGTTCTTGAACTCCTGAGCTCAAGTGATCCTGTCAGTCTCCCAAAGTGCTGGAATTACAGGCATGAGCCACTGCACCTGGCCTGTTTTGTAATTTTCTAATCCAGATTCCACATGGCCAGGTTTACTGGGGAGTGGGGGTGGGATAAATTCTGGTTGTGTTGCCCAGGCTGGAGTGCAGTGGCGCAATTATGACTCACTGCATTCTCAACCTCTTGGGCTCAAGAGATCTTCCCACCTCAGCCTCTTGAGTAGCTGGAATCACAGGCGTGCACCACCACACCCAGCTAAGTTTTTCTTTTTCTTTTTGGTAGAGATGGAGTCTCAATATGTTGTGTAGGCTGGGTTCGAGTGATACCCCTGCCTCCGCCTCCCAGAATGCTGGGATTACAAGTGTGAGCCACCATTCTCAGCCTCACATTGACATTTATACAGTGCTGATGGGTTAATGCCACTCTCAAACTTTAAAACATTCGTGGTTCTGCAAAGCTCTGAGTATACATTCTAACTCTAAACTTTGGCTTTTCTTTTCTTTTTCTTTCTTTTTTCTTGAGATGGAGTCTTGCTCTGTCACCCAGGCTGGAGTGCAGTGGCATGATCTCGACTCACTACAACTTCTGTCTCCTGGGTTCAAGCAGTTTCCCTGGCTCAGCTTCCCAAGTAGCTGGGATTACAGGTGCCTGCCACCATGCCCAGCTAATTGCTTGTATTTTTAGTAGAGACAAAATTTCACCATGTTGGCCAGGCTGGTTTTGAACTCCTGATTTCAAGCGATCCGCCCCCTTGGCCTCCCAAAGTGTTAGGATAACATGCATGAGACATTGCACCTGGCCAACTTTGGGTTTTCAAGACCCTTCAAGATTCTGGCTTCTAATAACCTGACCTCATTTCTTGTGTCACTATTGGAACTTCATGCTCTGGCTATCCTGCACATACTTTTCCAAGCATGCACATTTCTTTTTTTTTTTTTTTTTTTGAGGCGGAGTCTCGCTCTGTCGCCCGGACTGGAGTGCAGTGGCCGGATCTCAGCTCACTGCAAGCTCCGCCTCCCGGGTTTACGCCATTCTCCTGCCTCAGCCTCCGGAGTAGCTGGGACTACAGGCGCCCGCCACCTCGCCCGGCTAGTTTTTTTGTATTTTTAGTAGAGACGGGGTTTCACCGTGTTAGCCAGGATGGTCTCGATCTCCTGACCTCGTGATCCGCCCGTCTCGGCCTCCCAAAGTGCTGGGATTACAGGCTTGAGCCACCGCGCCCGGCAGCATGCACATTTCTACTGGCCTCTGGTTGCAAATACTGCCAATGCCTTCTGATCTTTCAGACCTTAATTTAGATGCCACTTCATGATACAGCAGGAAGGCTTCATGGCACCATCATTATGTATGTAAATGACTGTTATTTGCCTGCCTTCCTCATTAGACCAGAAGTTCTTTGAGTGCAGGGGCTATGTCTTGTTCATTTTTATTTCACCAGATAGAGAAGAAAGACATTCCATTGATAGCTGATGATTTTAACTTTGAAAGATGTCCTCTTATAGGTGCACCTCCCTCCAGCCTTGAACTTCTGTAACATGTCTTCTGCACTGCTCCAGGATGATCTTTAAGAAGTGCAAATCAGACCATGTTGCTCTTGATAAATCTTTCAGCAGCTCTCTACTGCTACCTTTTCTCAATCCTAGACTCTGGGACTGGACTGAGGCTGATTCCATCCTAGCCTTTACGATACATGTGATCCAGGCCTAGGCCAAACATAACATCTCATTCTGTTGGCCATAGTGACTGGTTTGGAAATGGACATGTTAACCAATGAAAGTTTTGCTGGGATTTTTGAGAAAGTGATTCTTCTCAGATCTTGCTATTATATGAAGCCCAGGGTTGAGGACAAAACAATAGAAGGTAGAGCCCAGCTGTGGAGGGATCTTGAATCCTGATTACTTTATTTGATCTGTGACCTCAGGAATCCTGAAGCCAGCCTTACCCTGTGATTTCAGCTTGTGCAATTGAATACATTTCGTTGCTTGCTTAAGCTAGATGGGTCAAGATTTCTGTTATTTCATTTATTTATGCATTCATTAAACAAATATCCATTGAGCTTCTGCATTGTTCTCAACACTGTTGTAGATGTTAGGGAGAATGCAGTGACAATGTAGACATTCTCTATGACATGGTTTGGCTGTGTCCCCACCCAAATCTCATCTTGAATTGTAATCCTCATAATCCCCACAGGTTGTGGGAGGGACCCAGTGGGGGGTAATTGAATCATGGGGGTGGTTATCCTCATGCAGTTCTTGTGATAATGAGTGAGTTCTCACGAGATCTGATGGTTTTATAAATGTCTGCCATTTCCCTTGCTGGCACTCATTCTGTCTCCTGCTGTCCTGTGAAGAGGTGCCTTCCATGATGATTGTAAGTTTCCTGAGGCCTCCCCAGCCATGCAGAGCTGTGAGTCAATTACACATCTTTCCTCTATAAATTACCCAGTCTTGAGTATTTCTTCATAGCAGTGTGAGAACAAACTAATACACTGTATTTTAAAGGGGGTATTGAAAGAGACCTCACTGATCCATATCTTACAACAGAACACCATAATATCCATAATCTATCTCATGCCTATCTCTCCAGCTAAAGCTAAATTCAGTCTTGACCATGCTGAATCTGAAGTAACCAGGTTTCTTATTATAACGCAATGGTTGTCCATCTCTGAAATCACAAACCTTAATATTCTGTTCTAACCACATTTTTATATGCTTTCGCCTCTTGGTACCTTCATCCCCTTGCTTGTCAATAATCATTTATTTACTTCTTTTTATCCACTTCATCACACACCCATTGCCTCCCTGGCTCAACTATGCCCTCAGAGGGCAACATAGACTTGCAGGACATCTCTTTAGTAACTCTTCCAATTACCTCAGCTTCTCTGCCATGTTAATTTCCCTCTGTCCTGCTCTCAAAAAACCACAATGCTGTGTCAACATGACGGTCCACCAACAATGATCCTCCTCCTGTTTCTTCAGAGCATCATTAAGGGAAAACACAGAACATGAAGATTAGTGTTATGATAAATTAATATCTCCCAACCCTACGGTGTCTTCAGGGCTGTCTAGAATCTTTCCATGTGTTTCTAATCAACAACTTCCTGCATTTCATTTCAGCTGCTATTTCAGTCCTTTGCTTTTCTACACAAAACCCCTCCATGATAATCAACTCTAATTCTAACTCATTAATTATTTAACAAATACACATTGAGAACTTGCTATCTAATAGGAATCATGATGCATTTTGAGTCACGGTGATGCACAAGGGAAACAAGTGATTACAAATGTGCTGATGTTTGTAAAAGGGAAGGAGGAGACAGGGTGCTGAGGTGGTACTTAACCTGAGGATGTGGACTATTTAGAAGGAGGTTGGAGAAGGCTTTCCTGAGGAAGTAAAATTTAATAGCAGAGGAAATATTCCCGGGAATAGGAACAGCATAGAAGAAGGGCCTGAGGTGAAGAAATGGTAAGAATCCAGTACGGCTGGAGCATAGAGCTTGAGGAGAAAGTGGCATGAGGCAATGCTGGGGAAGGCCATTCTTTCCTTCCTTCATTGATTGCGATATTCATCCAGATATTCACTGGGAGCTTGTAATGTCCCCAGCACTATTATCTGGGCTGGGGGATTTGCGAGTCACAGCAGATGCCCTCAAGGGCTTGTTCCTATTCCATTGCATCTACTATTTCTGTATTCTGGACCAACATCTGCTTGCGTTTGTCAGCACTTGGTTTCTTTGCCTGAGGGCTTTCTTTGGCTGCTGGTGTGACTCTGCCTACATCTAAGGTGGGCTGGAGTGCTGGGAAATTAAAGCTCTCAAAGAGTGACCAACAGGAGTGGTCAGATAGAAACCCCAGTCCCCTTGCCCCTTGCAGAAGAAGATCTCTGAGGTGTTTCTTCCACACTAAGTTTCCCCTTGAGATGAGATGGCAGTTGCCCTCAGTGGTTCCCTGTTTAAATACTTTCTACCTTTCAGATTCTCTCCCCGTTTCTTCCCTACTCTCTTACATTCCTTCCTTTGCCCTTAGAGAGCAACCTAGACCTGCAGAGCATCCCTTCAGTAGCTCTTCCAATTACCTCAGCTCTCAGCTCCTCTGCCACGTTAGTTTCTCTTTGTCCTCCTCTCAAAAAACTACAATGCTACGTCAACATAACTGCCCAGCATCTATGATCCTCCTCCTGTTTTTCAGAGCATGATTACAGAAAAACGCAGAACATGAAGAGGAGTGTTATGACAAATTAATATCTCCCAACTCTACTGGGTCCAAATTTTCTTGAACCACCTCCCAGATAAACTCCTTGCATTGAATCCTTTGGATTTTGTGAAATCTGAATGAAGACAGTGGTAAACAAGATGAAGTCCCCACCTTCATGACATTTAGATTCCACAGAGGGATACAGACAATGGAAACCAAAATAAATGAGTTATTTTCAGCTAGAATTTATATGATGAGTAAAGTAATTCAGGGAAATAGAGTAGAAAGTGCCTGGCATAGCAGGGAGGTAGGGGCTGGGGAGGGTGGGCTGCATAGATTGGGTGTTCAGAGAAAACTAGGTGGGTGAGGCTCCATGCGTTCTTCCTCCTATTGCCTCTTCTTGCTTGCATGGCGGTGCTATGCCAGTTCTTCCTCCTTGAAGCTGTTGTCTTTCCTTGGCTCCAATGTTCATCTCTTGTGGTTTTTCTTCTGATTATTTTGGTTATTATAACCCTATCCTCTCCAGTAACTTTTCATCCACCTAAAATCATAAATGTCAGGATTTCCCAAGGTCCTTTCTTGTTCCTTTTCATTCTCCCTTTGATGGAATCAACATCTCATGGTGATGATTCTCAAATTTATATCTATTGTGAAACTCTTTACTGAATTCCAAGTCCAGATACCCAACCATCAATTGCATATCTCTTCCTAGATGTTCCACAGATGCCATAAACTGAAAATATCCAAACCCAATGTAATATTTTACTCACCCCCCAAAACTGGTCTTTATCTTAAATCCTTTGTGTCAAAGGATAGCATCACCCACATCCAAGTAGTCAGCAAGTCTTTTTTATTCCTTCTGGAATTCTATTCCATCATCTCCATTGCCATTGCCAATCAATGTTCAGGACATCATTAAAAGCCTTTACCTGGATTACTACAACAGCCTCTAAACAAACCTCTCATTCCTCCCTCTCCCATCCATCCTTGCCACGGCAGACCAAAAAATAGTTCTAAAATTCAAATTTGCCTATGTCATTGTTATGCTTAAAATTTATTCAGGGGATCCCATCAACTTCAGATAAAGCTCGGGCTCCATAGCATCACAATCAAGATGCTGCAAGATTTTCCTCTTGTTTTTCTCCCCAGTCTTATCTCAGCCCTCCCCCTTCATGTTGTTTTGTGCCTCTGTGTCATTGCATATGCCTTTCCCTCCCAAGCTTTGATGTCTGGGTTATTCCTGAGTATTCTGAAAGACTTGGCTCAAGCATTTCCACCTCTATAAAGGTTTCTTGACCATCCAAAACAGGAAGTGATTCTTCCCATCAAGTCCTTCAGCTCCCTGACTGTGGGATTATCTATAAATCTATATGTCTATAGTACATGTCATGTTTTGCTCTTTGTCTATTTCTGTCACTAACCTCTGAGCTCCTTAAAAGCAGGTAATGGGTTATTTATGTCTGTATCAGTGCCGAATACATAGACATGTGCAATCAACCTTTGCCAAATGAATTAATAGTGTAGATTACTCCCTGTGCAGGTCTGGGATAACATATGACCCAACCTTGAATATTTTCCCTAAATCATACTATAAAAAGTTCCATTTGACATAAAAATGCAAATTGTTTATAAAGATCACTCACCCTATTCCTTAAACCACCTAGACCTTTGTCTGTTCCCTGGGACAAAGTGCTTCAAAAGCAGATGCTTTCACATTAACCAGCCCAGTCCCTGCACTTGCTATAGTTTATAACAGAGGGAGCTGTGATTTCATCTTTGAATTCTGTTACTTTTGTTCCATTTATGTGCTTATATTTTAGACAACAGAATGGAGAGGATGAGTTATTCAGTAATTCTTAGTTGTGTTGTTTTTGAAATATGCTTTTTGTTCTCCCTATCTCTACTTAAAACAATCGTTGAAGGCACCCATAGAAAATAAATTTAAAAAAAAGGCAACTGATTTGACAAATTTCCATTACGCTTCCTATTTATTTTAGATCCAAGTTGGTGAGGTCTCTCACATATTGTTCACTGTCATACAAAGCACTTCTTTCTCTGCAGTCAGTCCTTTATTAAGAACTTCTATGCTCAATGTACAATAATAAGGACTTTGCATTTTACTTAATCCACCCAGCCGCTCTATGAAGGATTAGCATGCGGGAAACATCTGGATCCAAGAGAAAGCATGACAACTTTAGGAAACTGACAGCAGTACTGCCTTACTTTTAGCACTGAAATTGTAGGAGTAGGGGGAGAGTAATGGGGAGAGATGAATAAAGCTGGAGGGTTAAGCAGATGCTACATCTTATTCTTATACACCATCTCCAGAAGTCTGGGCTTTTCCTCAAGAGGAGTGGAGTGTCACTGGTGGGAGACCTTGTAAAATAAGTGTTTTATAAAGATAGCTGTGGCTGCAGAGTGCAGAATGGATTGAAGGACCACAAGACTGGAGGGAGAGAAAGCAGTTTGATAATCCGGTATTCTAAATCAATCATAATGGTGGCCTGAACAAGTGTGGTGGGATCGTAGAGTCAAGAGATATATAGGAAGTAGGAACGCCTTACAGTAAGTCAAACAGGCCCCTCAGGATGAATCTCTTTCTGCCATTTACTAGAGTGTGACCTCAGGCAATTGAGGCAATTTGGCTAAATCTGTTTTTTCATCTGACAAATAGAAACAACAACAGTACCTATCTCACTGAATTCTTGAGGATATTATGAGGTAATTCATGTTGTGGTAACCAGAATACTGCCTCCCAAAAGATATTGCTATCCTAATCCCTTGAACCTATGAATAAATGTTACCTGACATGGCAGAAGAGCCTTTGTAGATGTGATTAGGGTAAAGGAAAAATCCTGCAACGGGGAGATTATTCCTGATTATCCAAGCGGGCCAAATCTAATTATACAAGTCCTTAAATGTAGAGAGCCTTTCCTGGCTGTGTCTAGAAAGAGATGTGGTGATGGAACATGGGTCAGAGCGATGTTATGTTGGTGACTTTGAAGATGGAGGAAGGAGGCCAGGAGCCAAGGAATGTGGGTGGCCTTTAGAAGCTAGAAAATTCTCACTCATTTGTGGGAGCTATAAATTAAAACAACTGAACTTATAAAGCCAGACTGCAGAATGATGGTTACCAGAGGCAGGAAAGGGTTGCAGGGGAGGAAGGAGTGGGAAATAGAGATAGTTAATGGGTACAAAAATATAGTTAGGTCCAACAAATAAGATCTAGTATTTGATAGCACAACAAGGTGACTACAGTCAGCAATAATTTGTTGTATATCTTTGAATAACTAAGGGGGCACAATTAGAATGTTTATAACACAAATAAATGATGAATATGTGAGGGGATGGAAACTCCATTTACCCCAATGTGATTATTACATATTGTCTGTCTGTGTCAAAATATCTCATGTACCCCATAAATATATTAATATATCTACTATGTGCCCCAAAAAATTAAAAATAAAAATTAAAAAAAGAAGCTGGAAAAGGCAAGAAAATAGATTCTTCCCTAGAGCCCAAAAAAAGGTAGTACTGCTGGGACCTTGATTTTTGTCCAATGAATTGTCAGGCTGGTGCACAAGCACCCATCTGTATGTTTCCACTACAGAATCGTGGACAAACACCCCAATCATACCAAAGTCTTCTTCAGTTCCTGAGTCCTGCACCAGAAGTGCCTGCTGGATAAAACTATCCACTATGGCTTCTGGGGTTTGTGTTGGATTTCTAACACACAAAATGGCAAGATAATACATTTGTGTTTTTTAAATCCATGATTTTGTAGTTATTTGTTGTAGAAGCAATGCAAAACTAATACACATGTTGAGGGCTGAGCCTAGTGCTGAATATAGGAAGCTTTGAGTAGTGAATCAATTGGACATGGTGATTGACTGGATTTGGGGAAGGCAGGATGAGTGAAGGACTGAGAAGAGTGCTTGGGAATCCATGATGTTGCCACGGTTTAGTTTGGGAAAGGTTGAGTTTCAAGACCCTGAGAGATATTCACGTGGACCTGTTAGTAGGTAGTTGGACGGGGTCTGCAACTTAGGAGAGAGATCTGGGCTACAGATTCACATTTTACATATTGTATTTCTGTGTCATACATACGATGGATGAGATTGCTTCACTTCATCACTCCCAGAAGATATTTGGGAAAACATTAGTCCCCTCCAGATCCTTGCCTGCTTCCTCAAGCTGACTTCCAAGGCCTTAGACTCCAGATTGCATAAGTCCACAAGGGGTAAACCTGTACCTCTGTCAGCCATTTTTTGTTGAAAGTGATGTCTTTGATGTGGCCATTTTTTTTTTTTTTTTTTTTTTTTTGATAAAGAGCGTCATTTTTGTTGCCCACGATGTCCACCTCCACAAGAGGAAGGGAACAATCCGCCTCCCGGGTTCATGCCATTCTCCCGCCTCAGCCTCCAAGTAGCTGGGACTACAGGTGCCCGCCACCACGCCCGGCTAATTTTTTTTTTTTTTGTATTTTTAGTAGAGACGGGGTTTCACCATGTTAGCCAGGATGGTTTCGATCTCCTGACCTTGTGATCCACCCGCCTCGGCCTCCCAAAGTGCTGGGATTACAGGCGTGAGCCACCGCGCCCGGCCTGATGTGGCCATTTGACCCAGGAGGAGTCTCAAATTGGATTCTACTCCCCGTTCTTGGAGCGACAGAATCCAACCAAGTGGAATTATTTCATATGTGAAAGCAGTGCCAGGCCACGAATTCCGCCACCACTAACTACATACAGGTGGCTGATATGAGGTGGGCGTTCAGACAGATTTTCCATTTGCTTTTGTTATTATTTTTAATTGATTTGTAATAATTGCACATATTTATGGGGTACAGTGTGATGACTTCTTTATGGTGTGAATACTCAAAATCTGCTCTTCTAGCTATTTGAAAATATGCATATATTGCTAATTTAGTCATTCCATAGCGCTATAGAACACTAGAATTTATTCCTCCTATCTAGCTGTTATTTTGTATCTATTAAACAACCTCTGGTTTTCTGTCCTCACCCACCACCACCTCTGATGCCTTTCCAGTCTCTAGTGCCCACTATTCTACATTCTGCTTCTATGAAGTCAACCTCAGACTGAGTTTTATGGTATTAAACATCTTTGTTTACTAACCAGCAACCTCAGCTAAGAGTGTCTTCTTTTCTTCTTCTTCTTTTTTTTTTTAACTTCTTTATGCTGTCACCTATAATCGTAGGAGCTAGATCTGTAGTACTAGTGCTTTGGATGTAGTACTAGCGATACGGAAGAGCTGGGAAGGGAAGAACGTGGTCCCTTTACATGACAGGGAAGTGGGGAGGGAAGTGCTGGGTAGAGGAAGGTGGTTTCTTGGATAGGGCTCCACCCCCACGGACCCAGGTGAGGACAGATGCTCCTGCCTTTGGTGCCCAAATGTTGCATTTTCCAAGACTACCCTGGCCCCCCCATGTCACCATCCTGGGTCTATACAAACCGGAAACCTTAGTAAGACAGAGACACAGGGGCTGGATGTCATGAGAAACACATCCTTGGAAGAAGACACAAGCAACTGGTAGTCGAGAGCACAGCAGCGGAAGAGCACCCGACAGGCACCAGCAGGCAGCAGGCCATAGACCACGGAGCAGTGGGGAGTTTGGCTGGGGCAGTTGGAGGAGAGCCCGGATCTCCAAGCGGTTGGTCTCCAGGGGAAAATAATCTTCCTTCTGGCTTCCCCATCTGCTGAGAGCTACTTCCACTCAATAAAACCTTGCACTAATTCTCCAAACCCACTTGTGATCAGATTCTACCAGTACACCCTGGGATACAGAAAGCCCTCTGTCCTTGCGACAATCTAGAGGGTCTAATTGAGCTGGTCAACACAAGCCAACTAAGGCGGCAAACTAAGAGAGCACCCTGAAACACACGCCCACTGGGGCTTCAGGAGCTGTAAACATTCACCCCTAGACACTGCCATGGGATTGGAGCCCCACAGCCTGCCTGTCTGTATGCTTCCCTAGAGGTTTGAGCAGCGGGGCACTGAAGAAGCAAGCCACACCCCCATCACATGCCCTGAAAGGGGGACAAGGGAACCTTTCTCATTTCACTAGTGTTTTGTCTTGTCTTGGATGTCACAGTACTTGTGTGGCCTCCATAAGTGATTCTGTGACCTGAGGAATTCATAGCTTCCCTCCCCTAACTCCAGCAACAGCAGACTGATGTACGGACGCAGGCATGCCCCCATACTGACATTACTTCATATTCAGCAAGGCCCCTGGAATTGTCCAGCTTGTGCACAAGCACCCATCTGTATGTTTCCACCACAGAATTGTGGATGCAAACACCCCAGTCATACTAAAGCCTTTTTCTGTTCCTGAGTCCTGCACCAGAAGTGCTTGTTGGATAAAATTATCCCCTACAGTTTCTGGGGTTTGTGTTGGTTCAAAGTCCATTGTAAGAAGAGACTCCCTACAATAATCACAACAGCCACTATTTATTGGAGGTCTACTATTTGCTGCATCCTGCACTTTACATGTATAATTTCTTACTCTCGCCACATTTTAGTAAGAAGAGTATTATTATTATCTTTATATTTTAGGAGAGGAAACAATGTCTTAGGCAATTTAAGTAAATTGTCCACGCGAATAAAGTGGCACAGCTTGAACTCAAAATTACTTTCATCTGTTTCCAAAATTAACATTTTTTTCCCAATCCACATGTTAGCAATGTCTATAAAGGATAAAGGACAAATCCAGGAAGATATAGGACCTTCTGGTGCTCCAGTCCAACACATAGGTGTCTGGGGGAACTTTATAACCAACTTTGCCCATCCCAGGGTTGCTTATTTATTCTTTAATTCAAGCAGTATTTATTGAATGCT
Source organism: Colobus angolensis palliatus (assembly GCF_000951035.1). Taxonomy (NCBI): domain Eukaryota; kingdom Metazoa; phylum Chordata; class Mammalia; order Primates; family Cercopithecidae; genus Colobus; species Colobus angolensis. Next base: position 29,032,154 of record NW_012120709.1, on the reverse strand, counting down.
GACTGTGCTAGTTGAAGGAGATGCGTCTGTTGTCTTCAAGGGGCATATTTTCTAGTGCAACAAATAGATAAGTGAACAGATGGGTACACTAGGCTGTGTTAAGTACAACAATAGCAGCTTACTATAGGGGAGATGGAGGTCCATACCATCCTGTTACTATGTTGGCTGCCTTCCCTAAGAGAGGCGCTATTATAAATTGATTGTGGCTCTTCATCTGTGTGCATTATGTCTCTGGGATGTGTACATACAAAAATGCATAGATATGCAGTCTCCCAGTTTATACTGTCTTTCAGGTATCTTAGTCACCTCTTTGTCAAGGGACAGCTATCTTCCCCCATTCATGATAAAATGTCCAGAAAGGACACATAATAGATCCTGCAACAGGAGTTCCAGCCAGTACTTATTACCTGGAGGCTGAGGAACAGACCCATGCCTCCGTCATCTTCCAGGTACTCAGGACACATATTTGAACCATGAGTGGAGTTCCATTGGCCCCTTGGGGGAAGGCCTTCCATTGGCCCCTTGGGGGAAGGCCCTCCAGGGTCACAATAGACTTTTTCGAGCAGCTTCATCAGACCCTCTCCCTTGACAGTCAGGATCCAGCCCTTTAAAGGTGACCATGATCCAGCAAGGTGCTGTTCACCAGAATAAAGTGGGACTTCTCCACATTTTCACCTGGACCTGGACCTCTTTCTTTCTGAAACCTTGGCTTTTTTTTTAAAACAGAGTCTTACTCTATACCCAGGCTGGGGTGCAGTGGCACAACCTTGGCTCTCTGCAACCTCTGCCTCTTGGGTTCAAGTGATTTTCCTGTCTCAGCCTCCTGAGTAGCTGGGACTACAGGCATGAGCCACTGCAGCCAGTTAATTTTTGTCTGTTTAGTAGACATGGGGTTTTACCATGTCGGCCAGGCTGGTCTCAAACTCCTGGCCTCAAATGATCCACCCCCCATCGCCTCCCAAAGGGCTGGGATTATAGGCGTGAGACACCGTGCCTGGCCTTGGCATTTGTTCCTATTCACAACTACACACCAAGTGACTGCTCTTCTTGTGTTTTAAGTCTTCTCCTTTTATGTCCTGTGCCTGACCTGTCTGTTTACCCACTCACTGACCTTGCTTTAGCCTCTCAGATTAGATTGGACTGACACCCCAGTGACTCTGAGTACCAAGAACAGGCAGAAACATAATTTTGATTTCTTTTTGCTTGCCTAATGTGTCAGTGTATTCATTCTAAATAGGGCTTTCATTCAAGAGCCTTTAATGACTCCTCATTCCCATAACCAACATTTTACACTCTCGATCCTGCCTTCTGATCCCAGTCTGCATTCTAGCCCTATATTCTTCTGCTGTGCAGCATGTGCCAGCCATGATGGATTACTCCCTGGCTCCAACACATTCCTGCTTCTGTGTAAGTTACTTCATGCCTCAAATATGCTTCATTCCTTCTTTCTCTTTTAAAATTATCCTATCTTCCTGGCTCCTTTATTTTTCCCTCCTTGAGATGGTGCCTTGCGCAGTCACCCAGGCTGGAGCACAGTGACTTGATCATAGCTCACTGCAGCCTCAAACTCCTGAGCTCAAGCAATCCTTCTGCCTCAGCCTCCCAAGTAGCTGAGACTACAGGTGTTCATCCCCACACTGGGATAATTTTTTTTTTTTTTGTAGAGATGGGGATCTTGCTATGTTGTTCAGACTGGTCTACAACTGGCCTCAAGCAATGCTCTTGCCTCAGCCTCCTTAGAGGCTGGGATTACAGTGCCTGGCTAACTCGTGCTCACCCTTCAAGACTCAGACAAGGCCTCTCACTGTTGGGGCAGGATATCTGATTGCCTTTTGCACAGGCTGAAGTGATTACCTCCATTCTTAAGCCAGTTGTGTAATTTGCACATAACTTCTTGCTATACTCTATGGCAATGATTTCTCCATGTATTCTCCACTAGTCTATATGCATTCTGAGGTCAGAAAGCATGCCTCTTTTATCTGTCATACTGACTATCCAGGACAATTACTGGCATTACAATAGATGTCTTATTATTGTTTTTTGAATAAATAAATGGATCAGTTTTAACTCCACTTGCTGTATGTTTTGAAAACAAAATTAATTCTACAGTGGTAAGGAGAGATAATACTGAAAGTGTCATTAAGATGGCAATTTTTGATATGAAACCCTTACAAAGATAACGGATTTTAAAAAGTTAGGCAGGTATTGTGGTGCACTGCCTGTTGTCCCAGCTACTGAAGAGGCTGAGGTGGGAGCATCACTGGAGCCCAGGAGGTCGAGGCTGCAGTGAGTTTTGATTGCGCCATTGCACTCTAGCCTTGGTGACAGAGCAAGACCCTGACAAACACACACACACACACACACACACACACACACACACACACACACGAAAGAAAAGAAAAGACAGAAAAGAAAAAAAGTTGTACCAGCAGAAAAGTGAAGAAGGTCATTTAAACAGAGAACCCTCTACTGCTCTACTTTAAAGACAGATAGTCTTACCCAGATCCGAAAGAAGTCTGTCTGCTGTAGTAAGAACTTCAGACTTGGCCGGGCGCGGTGGCTCAAGCCTGTAATCCCAGCACTTTGGGAGGCCGAGGCAGGCGGATCACGAGGTCAGGAGATCGAGACCATCCTGGCTCACACGGTGAAACCCCATCTCTACTAAAAAATACAAAAAATTAGCCGGGCGTGCTGGCGGGCGCCTGTAGTCCCAGCTACTCGGGAGGCTGAGGCAGGAGAGTGGCGAGAACCCAGGGTGCGGAGCTTGCAGTGAGCCGAGATCGCGCCACTGCACTCCAGCCTGGGTGACAAAACGAGACTCCGTGCCAAAACAAAACAAAACAAAAACTTCAGACTTTATTCAGTGATGAATAGAGGGACTACTAACCGCATAAGTTTTCTAAGTGGTGGAGTGACATGGTCGGATTCAACTGGTGAGTAACTCTGGTCTTATGTTTTTGCTCTCTTTCTCTCTCTCTCTCTTTTTTTTTTTTTTTTTTTTTTAAAGATATTGTGCATAGGTGTTCTGGGAAGTGGTTCCAAGAAGAGCTTATCATCTGGTACGCAGGCCTCTGGGAGGACAGGGTTGCTCTAAGTGTGGAGAGTGGTCTCTCCTGGCTCAGCCACTGGAGGTCAGTGTTGCACCATAGATGTGTTCACAAAGCACCGTGATGCCATTTCCAAGCTGGCTTCTGAAAAGGATGAATTCGCCATCCCCTGGGCAGCTTGGAAGTTCCCTAGTGCAGACGTCTCTCTGTCTCCAAGGATTGGCCTGGTCACACATTGTGGTTGAGGGAGAGCTTTGTCTGAGGCAAGAGGGAGAGAGGCTGGAAAGCCTGGTGCAGAGAGGGCTGAGGCAGTCTTCACATACGGGAAATTTCATGTGGTCTGGATTGCATTATCCTGCGTCTGAAATGGGAGAGGCTGGATGCCCCTTTGGGTCAAGGCGACTTTTCTCCTGCCACTTTCTGGTTTGAATCTGGTTGAGGTTAGGGAAGGTTATTATTGACTTCTGGGTCCCTAGAGATCAGAAGATACAAAACGTGTTAGGCACCTCAGGCTCCCTCACAGAGGGAGGTCTGGAGATTGGAAGAGGCCTTCCTAGTCCTGCTGGGCTCTGACAACAGAACTGCTACATAGAAAAGGGGAATGGAAACAGAGGCCCGCTCCTTAAACACACCCGCTCACCAGGGGCCTGTACCCAGGGCAGGCTTCAATCGAGGCGTCCAAGAGAACCGTAGAGAAGAGCAGGAACTGACATTTCTAGTGAGAAACTCTGTGTGCCAGGTGTTTTCTAGGTTTTCATATTCAGCTCTCATGATACATGCATGCGGTGGGTATTATTTTTGCTCATTTGCTATTTGAAGAAACCGAGGTGGAGAGCTGACACTTGAACCGTAAGTCTCCTAAAATACAAAGAGCAAAGACAGTAAAATGACTACTTGTGGGTACCTTTTCTAGAACCTACCTGAGCTTGAAAACTTGATTTGAGGCCGGGCGCGGTGGCTCAAGCCTGTAATCCCAGCACTTTGGGAGGCCGAGACGGGCGGATCACGAGGTCAGGAGATCGAGACCATCCTGGCTAACACGGTGAAACCCCGTCTCTACTAAAAAATACAAAAAAACTAGCCGGGCGAGGTGGCGGGCGCCTGTAGTCCCAGCTACTTGGGAGGCTGAGGCAGGAGAATGGCGTAAACCCGGGAGGCGGAGCTTGCCGTGAGCTGAGATCCGGCCACTGCACTCCAGCCTGGGCGACAGAGCGAGACGCTGTCTCAAAAAAAAAAAAAAAGAGGAAAACTTGATTTGAGTCATACAGGAGAATGGACCTCTGACCATGCAACTTAACTAATAAGTCATTTTACATTGCTTGAGAGTCACTTCTTCTTAGTAAATCATAATCTGCTTATGACTTCACATAGGTCCAAAACACTTCTATACACATCAACTAATTTGACCCTTATAATGAGTACCTTATCCCCAATTTGTAGTTAAAGAATCCGAGATTTCGAGAATTTGATTGCCGAAGATCACATAGTTAATTAATGGTGGGATCAAATTCAGATCCTTCTTACTCCAAATGGGGCACTCTTTGCATGACCCGTAATTATACCTCTAGATAAATCTTGCATGATGAAAAGATATCGTATCATAGCTGAATTAGAAGTAAATTGCACTTGCAATTTTTGTAGCACAACATTTTATTTTTAGAGATGAGGAAATTTCAATCCATTAAGTTTCTTGCCCAAAGTTCATACAGCTCTGGGGTGAGTAATATTATCTTCGTAAGTTAAGATTCCCAGATTTAGCAAATAAAAATGCAGAACTATTAGCATTTCTAGTATTACATGGGGCCTAATTATACTAAAAAAATACTCTTTATTTATCTGAAATTCAAATTTAACTGGACATCCTGTATTTTATCTGACAACTCTATCCTAAATCCAAAGAGGAAAAGCTAAGTTCACCGTTCTTTTGGATATGTTTGAGTTTTGGAAATGCAAATATTTTGAGAAAAGCACTTTGAGCACCCAAAAAAATGGAAAGACTTTCTCTGATTTTATTCTGGCTTTGCTAACAACAACCTCTCTGAGCTGTGTTTGCCATGCTACCCCTAATAGATTCATTTTTAAGTACATCCTAGGGAAAAAACAATTGCAAAGCAGTCTCGCAAAATACAAAGGGCTTCAGGACAATTATAAAAGAAACCAGCCCAGTTAATCATACCAACTACTCCAGGGAAACCAAATCATGGAAAGAAATCCCCAAGGAACGTGGAGTAGAATATCCTTCCTATGGACACCTTTAATCAAGATTCAAAAGGAAGACTATTATGTAATGAAATCAACCCTGCTTTGTACTCCCAGACTAATTACTGAATTTATTCTCTTTACTCAATTTATTTCCAGGTATTTGGACGTTTTTCATTGATACTCTTCATTATTTTACCAAAACAAACAAAAATAAATAAATAATAGTATATTGACCTGACCAGGTACAAGACTGCTGATTTTAGAACTAGTGTGAAAAATTTAAATATTAAGGAAATTTCATACTTAAATATATCCATAGTTAAATATAAAGGGAATTTCTTGGTCTATTATGTTATATTGTACATTACATGTCAATATAGGTCCAGGTCTCATAAAGATAAAGTTCTGTATACATATGGTGACCTTTAGTCATTCTGAAAATAAAAAAATTGCTGCTTCTTAAAGTCACATGTTAATAAAGTAGACAATAATGCATTTACAGCAATGAGATATCTGAGCCATTCTTACACCTGTTAGGATGGCTATAATCAAAAAAACAAAAGATAACAAGTGTTGGTGTGATGTGGAGAAAAGAAAACCCTTGTACACTATTGGTGAGAATTTAAATTAGTACTGTTATTATGGAAAACAGCATGACGTTTTCTAAAAAAATTTAAAAAACAGAGCTACCATATGATCCAGCAATCCTCCATCTGCCATCAAAGGCAGTAAAAGCAGCATCTCGAAGAAGTATCTGCACTCTCATGTTCATTGAAGCATTATTCATAATAGCCAAGATATAGAATCATTCTGATTTTCCACCAATGGATGAATGAATAAAATGTGGTGTGTGCATGTAGGAGCCTGTTGCTCCTTGATATACACATATCTATATATTCCATTGTCTATAAAGACATGTATCACTTAACAATGGGAATACATTCTGAAAAATGTGTTTTTGAGTGATTTTATTGTTGTGCAAACATTGTAGACTGTACTTACACAAACCTAGGTGGTGTAGCCTACTACACACCTAGGCTGTATGGTATATAGCCTATTGTTCCTAGGCTAAAAACCTGTATAGCATGTTACAGTACTAAATATTGTAGGCAATGGCAACAAAATGGCTATGTGTATATCTAAAGGTATCTGAACATAGAAAAGGTATAGTAAAAATTAGCCAGGTGTGGTGGTCTGTGCCTGTAGTCCCAGCTACTCAGGAGGCTGAGGCAGGAGAATGGCGTGAACCCGGGAGGCGGAGCTTGCAGTGAGCCGAGATAGCGCCACTGCACTCCAGCCTGGGTGACAGAGTGAGATTCTGTCTCAAAACACAAACAAACAAGCAAAAGAAAAAACAACAACAACAGTATTATGGTCTTATGGAACACCATTGCATATACAGTTTGTTATTGACCAAAATATTATGTGGTACATGACTATATATATATATAATGAAATATTACTTAGCCTTGAAAAGGAAGGAAATCCTGCCATCTGTAACAACATGGATGAACCTGGGGGACATTATGCTGTAAAATAAGCCAGACAGAGAAAGAGAAGTATTGCATGATCTAATTGAGATGTGGACTCTAAATTAAACTAGAACTCATAGATGTATAGAGTAGAATGGTGGTTGCCAGGGGCTGGGGAGTGGAGGAAATGGGGAGATATTGGTCAAAGGGTACAAAGTGCCAGTCATGCAGAATGAATAAGCTCTGGAGATCTAATGTATAACATAATGAATATAGTTAATAATAATGCATTGCATACTTAAAAGTTACTAAGAAAGTTGATCTTACAGGTTTTCACCACACACACACACACACACACACACACACAAACATACACACACATTTCAATAGTAACTACATGACGTGATTAATATATTAATTAGCTTGATTGTGGTAATTGCTTCACAGTGTATACATACATCAATATATCATATTGTACACCTTAAATACATACAATTTCTATTTGCCAGTTATACTTTAGTAAAGTTGGAAGAAATACAATGCGTGTATGTTTCTCCTAAAGCTGCACAAACATTGGCAATTTGAACTTTTTGTTTCCTTATCAGGAGTTTGTCTTGCACCTTTTACCATCATTTTTCCATTTACTCACCATTTATGTTTCCCTCTATAATCATTCATTATTTCAACATTTATTTATTTATTTACCTATTTTTGAGATGGAGTCTCGCTCTGGCGCCCAGGCTGGAGTGCAGTGGCGCTATCTTGGCTCACTGCAAGCTTCCGCCTTCTGGGTTCACGCCATTCTCCTGCCTCAACCTTCCCAGTAGCTGGGACTACAGGCGCCCACCACCACACCTGGCTAATTTTGTTTTTTGTATTTTTAGTAGAGACGGAGTTTCACCATGTTAGCCAGGATGGTCTCGATCTCCTGACCTCGTGATCCGTTCGCCTTGGCCTCCCAAAGTGCTGGGATCACAGGCTTGAGCCACCGTGCCCGGCCAACACGTATTTATTGAAAACCAACTGCGAAGGACACACTGTGCTAGGAGCAAGGGAAATTGAGCTGAGAGCCACAGACCTGTGCTTAACATGCTCGCAGGCTGGAGGAGGAAAAAGGAATTGTAAGCAGTGAAGCAGAGCAAAGTAAATGTGAAAACATAGAGGAGAAGACAACTAATAGCATGGAAGTTTCTCAAAAAGTTAAAATAGAGCGACCATATGATCCAGATATACACCTCATCTCGGTATATATCCCAAAGAAAAGGGAGGGAGGAAAGTATGGGAAACATCAGTTCAAGCCGAAGAACAATATTTATGACCTATGGACCTATGGAAAGTCATAGCACATTTGTTGAGTGACAAAGAGTTTATGATGGAGGTGAAGAAAAATGAGACTGATGGGGTCCATCTCAAGAACATCTTTGTACACTACGTGAAGGGATTCGGATTTAATGGGAAGTCACTGGAAGTCTTTAGCAGGAAGTGATGTGACAGATTGGTTTTAGAGAGAAGGGTCTGTGAGAGGGAAGTCGAGGGTAAATGGAAGTGGGGACAGGCCAGAAGCGAGATGGAAAGGCACTACATCCGCAGGAGTGATTGGGAACTGCGGAAAAGCTTGGGCTCCTGAGGTGGACGGGAGGAGGACAGATTCCCTTTGATTTCATTCCACTTTCATTCTTTTGATTCTCTCATCTTCAAGTCCTGCAAAACTCAAAGCAGCAGTTGAGTAGAATGATAGAAGTTAGATTAAATGGGGGCGGGGGGCGTTGGGTATCAGTAGGGGTGGGGAAGACCCGTAGAGAGCTCATGCAAAATGCAGTTATAAAAACATTTCTGAAAATGGTAGTCCAAGCCCAATTTTTCAATTACTTTTGATAATGGTTCAAAGATAGAACCGTTGGTCAAATTTGTGGGTGCCAAAGAGTTGAAAGGAATAGTTAATGTACTGCATAGACAAAAATCAAATTCCAAATGGATCTTTAAAATATTCAGAGATCAGCCAAATCTAGTAAGATGAAATTTAATAGGGTTGCATGTAAAGTTCTGCCTTTGAGTGTGAGGGATTTTAGTTGAAAACATGTTGGTGTGATGTCCCTCCTCTCAAACTTAATGTTTTCTTACGTTGTTTTATTAGGGATATGGTATTAGGTTAGAGTAATAGCTACTGCAAAAAAGTAGACCTCTAAATCTCAGCGACATAACATAATTGAAATTTAATTCTTGTTCGTTTAACTGTCAGACTCAGATAGATCTATCTTGTCTTATATGTTGTTTTCTTCCATGTCCCGAGTTTCTTCCATCTCATGGCTCAGCAATCCTCTAAGCATTGGCCTCACTGTCATTTGCATTTAGCTTAAAGGTGAGGGAAGAAAGAGTAGAGAGGATACACGTCATTTCTCCTCACATTTCATTAGCAAGAGAGATGAGGAAATACAGTTCCTGCCTTCTATGGACAAATCTATAGTAAGGAAGTAGGAGCACACCGATTGGTGAATTGCTTGCCATTTCTGTTCCTTATGGCATCCAGAATGGAGACCATCTTCTCAGCTCTAGTCAGTCCACAGCTCATGAATTAGCACCAATAGAGAGCATCCTGTTTTAGAAGAAAAATCAACAACATGAAACATCTTTGGAGGCAATTGAATAGAAGATACAATGAAAAAATTGGTAAATGTTTAGTGTAGAAGAGAAAAATCCAAAGAAGGAACACAATGGCTATCTTCAGCTATTAGAAATTCCCTTAAATGTTGTTCCCCAGGCTTCTCTTTTTATGCTTCTCCTCTCTCAGGTTGTTTTCTATACCTGGGTGATCTCACATACTCTTGAGCTCATAATTATTCACTTAGATGCTGAATTTATTTTTCCAAGACCAATCTTCCTCTGAGCGGCAGACTTGTATTCAATTACAAATCATTCATCTTAAATGGTATTTTAAAGTTATATCAAACTTTGTAAAAAAAGAAATCCAACCTCAACTCATACTAGCATCTCCAACTTGATGTGCCCACAATTAGCAGTACCAACAGTCACCCAATTACTCAAGTTAGAAGCCGAAGAGTCATCTTTGAGCTGTCATCCTCCTCTACCCTCTACATCTAATTAGTTATCCAGATCTGTCAGTTTTACTTCATAAATGTTTCTTTAATGTATCCACATTACTACAGATTAGATTCAGCTTTTTATCATTTTTTACTTGGCTTACTGTAATAACTTCTTAAATAGTCTTGTCTCTTCTACCCTTGTTTCTCTTGTTACCAAGATGATCTAACAAAAGAGTAAATCTGTTGTATTATTCTTCTTTTAAAACCACTTTAGAGGTTTTAGGTGTAGTGTACAAGTTTCTTGATCTGATTCTTGTCTATGTCTCTAGCCCTGTTGCCTATCACTCCCTCTTCATGTCTTTCTACTTGTAGAAATGCATGGGGAGCTTGTTCTCAAATATATTACAGCATACAATTTCTCATTCTTATACCATTGCTTAAATTTTTCTCCTAGGGAATTAATTCTTTGGCTAACTCCTATTTGTCCTTAAAATTTTAGTTAAGACTGTCCCTACCCGTCCAAATTTGGATTAAGTATCCCTTTCTATGCATCTGAACACTCCGAGTATACTAATCCACATCTGTCTCACCCTCACAATGTAAGTATCTCTAAAACAAGGACCATGTGTCATTCATTCATTCGATATCCAGTACACAGCACAATGCCTGGTTCAGATTCAATAAATACCTGTTGACTTGAGTTGTCATGTGGAAGAGGAAGCAGATTTGATCTCTGTTTTCTCAAAACCACAAAGCTACAAGATAGCAGATTTTGGCTTTCATTAGCTAATAATGCATAAAAATGGATAGGTAACCTTGGAAAAATGGATAGGTAGTAGATGGTAGATTTTTTCTCATTCATATATTCAAGCAGAAGCTAGAATAGCAATTTCCTAAGGTATCATAGTAGGGATTTAAGCAGCCAATGGAGGGTTAGACTTGACATCCTGTAACATCTCAATGAATAGCAGTATTCCATAATTTTTTGACTTATGTTAAACAAATATATAAAACAAATATATTTTAATTATTTCAAGTCTGTTATGGGGCATAATAACGTATGTTATGCTGGTAGATGTTTTAAAGAGAAAGATGTTTTAAAGAAGAAATAGACATAAAGATCTGCAGGTAGAAAACTTGGTCTGGATAAAATAATATATATTTCAATGAGCTTTGGAAAAATAGAAACCTTTTTGAGTCAGACCTCTCCATCTCTCTTTTCTAATGTCCATGCATATTGTAATAGCTGGACCAAAAGAAAGAGTTAAGACCCATGGTTGAGATGCCTAATGAACAATTACAATTCTGTTCTGCTGCCATCTGCATGCCAAATATCAATGTATTTAGTTTATCAAAAAGGATTTAACAGATAAGAAAATGATTAATTATTGGAGTGTCTATGAATATGTTTCTTTGAGGGCTTTGAAATGTTGTGTTGATTTTTGGATCTATTTAAAATAATTGAACCCTTTATATTGTGACCCTTAAATTACAAATCCTTTGGCCCTGATTTCCAGGGGGGCCACCATTTAGAAAGGAGGCAGCATTAGGCAAATCAAATGAAGGTTTTATTTCCACAGGAAAGAGCTTAACCTTCTCTTTATCTACTAGGACAAACTTTGCTTCAGAAGCTGAAACTCTAGGAAAAATGTACCTTTTCATTGTGTGGCCATTAAGCCTGTCAGAAAACCTTATTCTGTTTTTTTTTTTCTCTTGTTATTGTTATTGTTTTGAGACAGGATCTTGCTCTGTTGGCCAGGCTGCAGTGCAGTGGGGCTCACTATAAGCTCAATCCCTAGGTTCGAGCAATCCTTCCACTCCGGCTTCTAGAGTAACTAGGACTACAGGTATATGCCACCATGACTGGCTAATATTTAAATTTAAATTTTTGTGGAGACAAAGTTTTGCCATATTGTCCAGGCTGGGCTTAAACTTCTATCTAGCCTCAAGCAATTCTTCTGCCTCGGCCTCCCAAAGTGCTGAGATTACGGGAAGAAAACGGACTTTACTATCTTAATGCATGGAAAGCTTGTTTTTCTACCAGTCTTTAAGAAATACTACTCCATTTTCCTCACAATGGAATGAGCACATGCTTTTATACCTTCCTTGCATAAAAAACAGTGTTTGCATGTTTCTGTATGTGCAAACTCTTTCAGGGGAGGCATAGTGCCTGATACTGAACAATGAATTTGATGTAGTGGAAAGGACATTGGATTTGGACTTAGATACTGGGATTTTAACTCTAGGTTCTGACTATTGTCATTTGGGAGCTCTGTCCACACCCACAAAATGAAGTCATTATGCAAAATAACTTCTAAGTTCCCTACTGTTCTAATATTCCTTTTGTTCTGAAATTCTAGATGATATCTCTCCTTAGTGCCTACTACAGTGCTGATTCATTGGGGTTGACCAACTTAAATGAAGGAAATGATCTAGAGATGAGGCTTTAAGTTCAAATCCAGGATCCTCAACTGTGTTTTACACAAGGAACACTCCTCAGAAATAATGATGCATTTACCTTGGATTCCTTTTTGTGGGCACCCCCCTCCAATAAAAGGGCTGCTTACTAATGATTATTAAAGATAGGCATAGCATTCTATTCATAAAAGGTACCTCCAAATATCCCCCTTTCACCAGTACCTTCCTACTCTGATTTATCCTACAAACTACCACAAATTTAATTTCTCACTGATTTCCTTTCATTCACCTGTGAGCTCTTTATATTGGTTACAGAATAAAATTGGATCTAGAACCAGAAATACCATTTGACCCAGCAATCCTATTACTGAGTATAGACCCAAAGGATTATAAATCATTCTACTATAAAGACACATGCACAAGTGTGTTTATTGCAGCACTATTTACAATAGCAAAGACTTGGAACCAACGAAAATGCCCATCAATAATAGACTGGATAAAGAAAATATGACACATATATACCATGGAATACTATGCAGCCATAAAAAAGACTGAGTTCATGTCTTTTGCAGGGACATGGATGAAGCTGGAAGCCATCATTCTCAGTAAACTAACAGAGAAACGGAAAACGAAACATGGCCTATTCTCACTCATGAGTGGGAGTTGGACAGTGAGAACACATGGACACAGGGAGAGAAACATCACACACCTGGGCCTGTCGGGGGGTGGGGGCCAAGGGGAGGGAGAGCATTAGGACAAATACCTAATGCATGTGGGGCTTAAAACCTAGATGACGGGTTGATGGGTGCAGCAAACCACCATGGCACATGTATACCTGTGTAACAAACCTGCACATTCTGCACATGTATCCCAGAACTTAAAGTACAATTTTAAAAAATGGCAAAAATGGTAAATCTTATATGTATGTATATTTTCTCACAATAAAATAGATTGAGAACAACAAAAAAGGAACTCTCACAAAAGAAAAAAATCCACATTTCTATATATGCTATTCAAGATCCTATACTTACTTTGGCCTCAGTATGTGATATGGTTTGGCTGCGTTCCCACTCAAATCTCACCTTGAATTGTAATCATCCCCACGTGTCAAGGGTGTGGGTAGGTGGAGATAATTGAATCATGGGGGTGGTTTCCCCCGTACTGTTCTCCTGGTAGTGAGTAAGTCTCATGAGATCTGATAGTTTTACAAATGGGAGTTCCTCTGCACAAGCTGTCTTGCCCGCCGCCATGTAAGACGTCTGTTTTCTTGTCCTTCATCTTCTGCCGTGATTGTGAGGCCTCCCCAGCCATGCAGAACTGTAGCTCCATTAAACCTATTTCCTTTATAAATTACCCAGTCTTGGGTATGTCTTTATTAGCAGTGTGAGAACAGGCTCATACAGTATGCCTTTCAAATTTATCATTGAACGCACTCTATACATGAAACCTCTGTTCCAAGCAGACTGAGAACTTCGTTTTTGCTCCAGGGTGGGGAGATGGGGTGCTTTCCTATCTGGGTGTCTTTGTTGATACTAGTTTCGCTTCTCAGACATTCCCTTTCTCATTTCTTTCTGCAATAGGAATTGTTCTCATTTTTTAGTCTGCTAAAATCCATTCATTCCTCTCCCTGTCCTTGATTCTCACAGCCCACTGGACAGCTCTTTTTTTTTTTTTTTTTAGATGGAATCTCACTCGGTCACCCAGTCTGGAGTGCAGTGGCGTGATCTCGGCTCACTGCAACCTCCTTCTCCCAGGTTCAAGCGATTCTCCTGCCTCAGCCTCCTGAGTAGCTGGGACTACAGGCACCCACCACCACACCCAGCTAATTTTTGTATTTTTAGTAGAGACGAGGTTTCACCATATTGGCCAGACTGGTCTTGAACTCCTGACCTTGTGATCCGCCCACCTTGGCTCCCCAGAGTGCTGGGATTGTAGGCATAAGCCACCACTCCCGGCCCACCTGACAGCTCTTAATCACTATGTAGGTACTATGACTAATTAACCATCAACATTCAGCCCTGACTGTGCTTTGGCTAATAATACACTTGGCACTTACCACAAATGGCCTAACAGAGTTAGGATGCATTTTTCTTGCTTTCCCATCTAGATTATAACCTTAAAAGCAAGGACACAGTCTTACCATATGTGGCTCCTCATTGCTTACTAGTCCGTATTCCCATACTATCTTGTTCAAACCATCAGTAAGATATTGATTATATGATTTAATAGTAACTTATATTTTTGTCTTTGCAGGTAAGCTATGAGTTTCTTGATTTAAAATACTGTCTTTGTTTCTCTAGTGGCCAGCCCAGTACCTGGCATATAGCAGACACTCAATAAATGGTTGGTGAAAGAATGAATACAGTCAGATTTGACTTTGCCAGGGAGAGCTGACTCTGTAAGAAGTTGATAAATTGAACTGCTTTATGATCAGTCTAAAATGTAGATGGTGATTGCCTCTGAAAACGGGATGCATCTTTTCTTTGTTTCTTGGCATTTTTCCTATTAGGAATGGAACTTGAGCAGATTAAATAGGACTCAGTCTTGAATCTACAAATGACACCAAGGCTGAAATGATGCTGAGGTTGGAAGTGATTTAGTTCACTTGAATTTTATTTGGGAGATAATGTTTTCCTTCTGGGAAAAGAAATGCTAATGAAAAAATTGCCTCTGACTACAACTCTGAAGTAATAGGAATCTGGCCAGAAATATGATCTTATGAAAACTCTCCAAGCAAAGCATCTTATACTCATGTCTACAGCTTTGGATTGACATTCTAATGTTTGCCTTTCTCTGGTTTCCAGAGATCAGGGTGGAGAAAGGCGCCAGGGTAACAAGCCAAATAGGTCTATTATGGGATGTCATGCTCACTGGGCATGAGTGCTGTCTCCTAAGACATTTATAGCATTTATTACTCACCCCAACTTTAATAACACATGGACATGCCTGGGGCAATTTGTAAAGGATCTGAGAGTTTTTTGTTATGAATGTCTGTATTATAAAATTAGTGAGTCTCAGAATTGGACTGGGTTAAAAAGATGATCTCATCAAAGGGGCCTCAGATTTACTGGGGAAGAGCTGTTTTCAATATCCCTGACATCCCAAATGGTCATGGGTACTGTAGGGGCATTTATAAGGATACATTGGCAGATGGCGACTGTTAAGTTGTTAGTTAAGACATGGGCAAAAATGGCAAATACTGACTCTACTTTTTCCCTTGGGGCCATAGAGAGGAAGGACAGAGCACGAATGTCAGCTGTCCTAATCTTAGTGCTATAAACCATGGTGAGGAGAATGTGACGGGAACCAAAGACACAAATCAACCAAGAAAGATTCCAAAATCTTGTAGATAATGCCTCTCAAACTTTAATGTTCATTAAATTACCTGGAAACCTTGGTAAAATTCGAATTCTAATTTAGGAGATCTAGGTGGGGCCTGAGATTCTGTATTTCTAATAAACTTCCAGGTGATGCTGATGCTGCTGATACATGAGCCATATTTTGAGCAGCAAAACTCTATAGTCTACCATATTAATTGGTCTGTTGGGAATTAAGCCCCTTGTTAACCATCCCAAATAAAGAAGAAACAGGCTCTTGGCTGATAATGTTGGAAAGTTTACCAAGTTATAGATGATCAGAATTGAAAAAGATTTTAAAGGTCACTCACTTAATTGGTTTCTAAGTCACTTTTGTTTTTATAGTATTTTAAAAAAATAATTTCTTTTTAAGATTAAAATTATATGCAGAACATCAATATATAAAACAGATCAAAGCTCTGATTAAATCTGGAGCAGATTGCTTGGAGCCAACTCATCCTTCCATTACTCCACTCAAAGACTCCTAAGTCATTTCCTTAGAACCCTAGGACTCTGAGTAATACTGTTGTAAAACTACTATGCTTATTCAATGCGTTAGGACATTTATTATTTAAATTTATTGTATTTATGGAATCCAAATCCAAATATCCTGATTGCTAGTCTGATGTTTCTTCCAGTATGCCAAGGCCTTATAATTTATTTGTTATCTTAGTTTGGAAGCTAATTGTCAATGATGCAGGCAACTTCTGGCCATCTGGACTCGAGTCAATCTCTGTGACGATACCTGTTGTTTGCTATGTTCTTTGTACCAAAGCTAACTAAGTGGACTTGGGAAAATCACTAAATATTTCTGGGCCTCACGTTTCTGATGTACATAATGGAGAAATTTAAAACTTTTTTTTTGAAATGAAATCTCACTCTGTTGCCCAGGCTGCACTGGTGCGATCTTGGCTCACTGCAACCTCCATCTCCTGAATTGAAGCAATTCTCCTGCCTCAGCCTCCTGAGTAGCTGAGACTACAGGCGTGCAGCACCACATCCGGCTACTTTTTTGTGTTTTTAGTAGAGATGGGATTTCACCATGTTGGTCAGGCTGATCTTAAGCTCTTTACCTCAAACGATCCACCCACCTTGACCTCCAAAAGTGCTGGGATTACAGGTGTGAGCCACCACACCCGACCAAGAAATTTATAACCTTTTAAAAAAAATCACCTCAGAGAAGCTCAATAAACATTCACTGAATATAACTTAAATGAGGGCAGAGACTCATCATAATCCCTATGAATGCTATCCATGGTGCCCATCATGAGCAAATACTCAACAAATATTTCTAAAATAAATAAAGAATGATGATGGTACTATCACAGGCAGAAAATCATTTAAAAAACTCACAGGTGTTATTAAAATGTAAGGGCACATTAGGATTATCATCATACCCAAAAAAGCTGTAAATTATCTGTGGTGCTCTGCTGAGTGTTGACAAAAGAGAAGCATGTTGTCTCTGTCTGTGGCATCTGGTTGCTTGCAACCTGTGACAAATAACCATGATGGGGATATATAGGGCTTAGTAAGACTTGAAGACAAAGCTAGTCCTTTAAAAAGAGATTAGAAAGGAAGATTTTAATGTAATATGCAGATATGGGAAATGCATTTTTGATTGAGGAACAAGGGAACGTATCTTTTGGGTGAGGAGTGAAGACAGCAGTTTTTTCAAACTAAGTAAGGTGAGCGTATTTTGTTAGTTTTCTTCTGAGGAACTGGAGAAGGTATCATGAAAGAAATGGAATCCCCAGAAATCTGCTATTTTCAGCTCTTCTGATTACAGGGTACAGTGTTTGTTTGAGTGGAAGTTAAACTATTAGCTGGCTCACTTTTGGTCGAAGGCCAAGGATAGAAAACAATTGTGCTTTATGTAAGAACTGCCCAGACAACAAGTGCAAACTTCCCTTGTCATCCACGGCTTGTTCATTTCAGTGAGCAGCAAGGCAGTGGGGACATAATGCATAGGTGAATTGGCTGAGGCTGGACTATGAAACGAAGACTCTGCCGCAAGCATGCACACTTTAAACAATGGCACCAGGATCCATTTATCTTCTTTTCTTACTTGCAAAGGCTTGGCTGAGAATATCCGCTGGTTCTGTTGGAGAAAGGAGACTTCCTGAGACATGGTGTAATTTTTGCAAAGGGGAAACACGTGTTGAGTCTTGCAGTACAAAACAATGTCGAGGTGCTGCTAGCTGGCCCTGTCAGTCACATGACAGGATACAGTGTTTGGTTAGGCAGCACTGTCCAGGAGCCTGCAGAGCATGGAGTTTGTGGGTAGGGAATGGAAGAAAAAGTCTCTGAAGCTTTTTAAATGCAGAGGCTCCATTAAGTTTATAAGAGTTTGGAAGAAATGCTTTTCTGTTTTCAGTTATAACAATCTTCCTACTCAGAATACAGCACATCACACATGTGCTCCTTTTTACCCAAGAGACAGAAGGTACTTACGGTATTTGTGTCAAGAATAAGTTTCAGCAAATTCACATTTTAAATTCAGCAAGATGAGTGAAAATTTTTATCAGCAGTATCATTCTTAGTGAATTTCTTATAATTTGAGATAGCTATCACAGTGTAATGGGCTATACATTGGTAAATGGCTTCATAGAGACCTTAGGATTTTTACCTTCCCTCAACACTTAAAAACTGGGTATAGATTAATAATGTCAAGAGGTGAGGTTTGGTTTGACTAGGAAGCTGGAGATTGGCTAAGATGAAATCTGTTTCTTTGCTATCTGTCTATCATCTATTTTTTAAGTATCAATTAGCTGCATAGTCCCATACTAGGTGCCTTGATAATTACTAAGGCAAAAGTAATTCAGTTCTCTTCTTTAAAGAGTTATTCTAGACGGCGAGACAATAGAAATATAATCATAAGAAAACGCATTAATCCTTGTTACTCAAAAGTGGGGTCTGCTCAGACCAGCAGCATTGACAGCATTTGGGAGCTCATGACAATCCAGCTCTCAGGCTTCACTCCAGATGATTCTTATGCACATGAAAGTTTGAGAAATACTGGTATAAATGTTTATACTGGGAACATAGAAGAGGAAGAAATTGCTTCTGGGAAGATGACAATGAAAGATTCTAACGGATGTGTGCATTGAGGTAGACCTTGAAAATGATTAGCTAAAATATGTGCAAAGGCATAGAAGTGATAAAACAATGGACCAGAGAACAGGGAGTAATCCAATAGGCAAATGTATATGGGAGAAGAGGGAGATGAACTTGAAAGATCCTTTAGGGCGGATTACCATACTAGAAGTCTGGGATTTTGTAGTAGAGATATGAAAACGTGATTACTTCATGTTTAAATAGAAAAAGAGAAATAATAATAGATAAGAATAGACAGAATAATACTAACAATAACAGTATACTAACAATACTATTTTTAGTAACAATATTATTACTAACAATACTATTGTTAATACTAACAAAAATAGTGTAACAAATTTCATATTCAGAGTTTTTAAAATAAGAGGCATTATTTTATTAAGTCCTTATAGAAATTATGCATATTAAGAATTATTACTACACTCATTGAGAGGCAGATTAGTGGAGAGATAAAGAAAGGCTTTTAATTTAGCACTTTGAAAGTGAAATTCCATTATCTTCTGACTTGCAATATTTCTGATAAGAAGTCCAGACGAGTCATGTTTTCTGCCTTTAGATAATGTAATGCATTTTATTTCTGTGTATGCTTCTAAACTTTTCACTGGTTTTTGGCAGTTTGATTATGGCATGAACGTGTTTCTTAAAAATCAAATTTGGAAAAATTTTAGCCACTGTTTTTTCAAGTATTATTTCTGTTACTGATTGTTCTGATATGTTCTGATTACTGATCTTTTAATATGCTGTAATCCAGTAAATTTATTAACTTTGGTAATGTAGTTTTTATTTCTAGAAGATCCATTTGATTCTTTTGTTTTTACATCTGTCATTCTCTCTATATGTTATTATTTTTTTAAAATCAAGGGTTAGTGAACTACAGTCTGTGAGACAAATCCAGCTGATGGCCTGTTTTTGGATACCCCGTGAGTCAAGAATGATTTTCATGTTATATGGGATTATAAACAATAAAAATATGCAACAGAGCCTGTATGGGACCTACAAAGCTTGAAATATTTACTATCTGGCTCTTTATAGGAAAGGTTTGCCAATCCTTGCTTTAAATTTCAATTTAAATCATATAATTATGTAACAGCTGTTTCAAAATCCTTCTCTGCAAATGTTCTTATCTCTGTCATTTCTGGGTTCTATTTCTATTGGCTCATCTTTTCCTCCTTAATTGTTGCTGCTTCAAAATTCTAATGATTTTTATTGGATATTGGACGTTATGAATGTTATATTGTTGAATGTTGCATTTTGTGGTCTTCAAAAATCTTTATTTATTTATTTATTTTTTTTTAGGCAGGCTGTTAAGTTATTTATGGATTGGCTTAATGCCTTTGAGTCTTTATTTTTGAGGATAGTTTAGCCATACTACCAAGATGTGACTTTTCTGATGTTTTTCTTCAATCCTCTCCATGTTCAACAAGGTCTCGCCATCCTGAGTGACAAGTACTAGGATATTTTCTAGGCGTTCGGAATTGTTCAGTTTATATCTCCTTGGAATTGAGTCAATTTTTGTTTTGCCTTGTGGAGTTTCACCCTACACATGCACAGATTACTATTTAGCGAAAGATTTGATGGGAATCTTACGCATATTTCTAGAGCTCTTTCTTTGCACAGTTTCCTCCTTTTCTGTATTCTTTCTTACAAATGTCGTCTTTCTTATTGTACCTGGATTATTATTTCTGATTTTTCAGTAAAAACCTGAGACTTTGCTTGGATTCCCACCCCCATGCAGCTGCTTGGACATTGCTTCTAGAGGAATAATAGGGTATATTAGGGATCACTTGCTTCTTCCCTTCTTTCGTGGATTACAGTCCTGTGCTCCCTGTAGCCCACTCTCTGAAAATAGTTGCTTCATGTATGTTGTCTGGCTTTCTAGTTGTTGCAGTGGGAGGGCAAGTCTTGTACCAGTTACTTCCTTCTGGGTGGAAGCAAGGAGCATAGGTGTTTGAGTCAGACAAACTTGTTTTCTGCTTCTGTATTTACTAGTTGTGGGCCTTAGGCTGGTTATTCACTTCTACAAGCATCAGTTTCCTCATCTGTAAAAGAGGGCTAATAACAGGATTTTTTTTTTTTTTTTTTTTTTTGGTGAGGATTAGATTGAGGCAGTGCACACCAAATATTAGCAAAGTGCATGACAGATAGTAAGTGCTTAATACATCATGGCTATTATTAACATTTCTTTTCTGGGATGGGGGCAGTAAGATAAAGTCACTTGTTCGACATTACACATATGGTAAGCAGTAAGGTTGGCCTGCCTCATGGGAACTCCAACTTGAAAGCCCCTGGTTTATTTTAGCTCTGACAATGGCTAGCTCACGTGGAAATGGTTGAACCACAGAGACTAGAGTGTCAAAGGGTCAAAGAATGGGCCACATTTGTGCAACATGTATTGTAAAACAATGAAAAGCTTCTGATCATGATTAGATCTGAATAGAAGCTCAGACTGTTCCACAAGTTAGACCGCTTGCTGGGAGCAGACACTGCATAACAGAGAGGAGTATGTTAATGTTTAGAACAAGTTAGTTTCTTCCTTATTGAGCATTAGGTTACACTTACTCTTCTACTAATTGGTTCAACTGTTACGGCTCTTTTTGTTTCTACTTCTCACTCCCTCCCCCTTCCTTGTTTTAATCAGACCAACTCTATTCTCTCCAGATGCCTGCCATTCCCAGCTCCTATTGTGACATTGAGTTTTAGTGGAGAGTCCTACATGCCCTAAATGGGTAGTCAGACCTTGAGGAGGGCATTAGAAATAAACTTATACTCTGCATGTTGAGGACTGGGTGGTCTAAGACACATGCCCCAAAGGGGACATAAAAAATGGGTTTTGGTTGTCCTGTAGCTGAAGCTAAGCAGATGGGTCTCATAGGTTTCAGATTCATAGAACATGAGTTTTAGTATAAGACTGATTTAGGTTCTGATCCCAGCTCTGCCACTTACTAGCTGGGTGATACTGAGTAAATTACTTGACCTCTTTTAGCTCAATCTGTAAAATGATGAAAATAAGTGCTTTGTAAGATTAAATAAAATAATGCATACAAAGCACTGAGCCCACAGTAAGAGCTGAGAAAATTATAACATTTATCCTCCCAAATAATAACAAGAGAGGGCCAATCCACAAAGCCTTATTTCTCCTCTCAAATGTCCATTCCACTATGTTTCCCCCCAGTTTCTTGAATAGTTAGGAGCTTGGAGCCGGTGCTAAGGCTGTTCTAAATACTATCTTCATTCATAGACACAATCCTAAATAGGGCTCGTCTGAAGAACAGAAACCACACGCATTTTTAACAGATGATTTATGTTAGGCACAAAGGAACACTGAGGCAGCCTGGAGACAGTAACTGCAGGAAGCAACCATCATCCCTAGGACCATTCTCTTCGGGGAGGACAAAGAGACAAGCCATGACCTCATGAAACTGGGACTGACCTCCTTGGAGGAGGGGGTTCCGCCCTTGCTGGTGCCTCAGGAGCTTGGGGTAGGGACCCTGCAGAATGGAGACTGGAGATCTACAGAAGGGGTTCTGCTCAGGTGGCACTGGTAGCTCTAAGGGGTCTGTGAGAAGGGAGAGTGAAAAACCTGGATCCTGGATCACTTGTTATTGGAATGAACTGCCACTGCTGGGATGACTAAGGTTTGCTGGGCAACACTTAGAGAAACAACAAAGAAACAGGAAGAACAATGTTCCTTCTCCCTTCTGTAGACTTACAGCCTGTTGGCATAGCCCAACAGGGACTGCTGGGAAGGAGAAATGAGGTTTTCGGAGTCCCTCCCTCAGTGTCATGAAGCAGAGTCTAGAAGGGTAGGAAGTTTTTAAATTTTATTTTTAATTTTTGTGGGTACATAGTAGATGTATATATTTATGGGTACATACTTTGAAACAGGCATGCAATGTGTAATAATCACATCATGAAAAACGGAGTATCTATCCCACCAAGCACTTATCCTTTGTATTACAAACAATCCAATTATACTCTTTCCGTTATTTAAAAATGTACAATTAAATTATTATTGACTATAGTCATTCTGTTGTGCTACCAAATGCTTATTTATTCTATTCATTGTTTTGTACCCATGAGCCACTCCCGCTTCCCCAGACCCGTCCTCAGCCTCTAGTAACCATCATTTCTACTCTCTATCTCCATGAGTTCAATTGTTTTAATTTTTGGCTCTCACAAATGAGTGAGAACATGTGAAGTTTGTCTTTCTGTGCCTGGCTTATTTCGCTTAAAATAATGACCCTCATTTCCATTCATGTTGTAGCAAATGATAGGATGTTATTCTTTTTTATAGCTGAATAGTACTCCATTATATATATCTACCACAGTTTTGTAATCCATTTGTCTGCTGATGGACACTTAAGTTGCTTCCAAATCTTAGCTATTGTGAATAGTGCTGCAACAAACATGAGCATGCAGATCTCCCTTTGATATGATTATTTTCTTTCTTTTGGGTATATGCCCATCAGTTAAATTGCTGAATTACATAGTAGCTCAATTTTTAGTTTTTTAAGGAAGCTCTAAACTGTTTTCCACAGTGGCTGATCTAGTTTACATTCCTACTAAGGGTGTATGAGGGTTCCCATTCTCCTTGCCAGCATTTGTTATTGCTTGTCTTTTGGATAAAAGCCATTTTAACTGGTTTGAGATGATATCTCATTGTAGTTTTGATTTGCATTTCTCTGATGACGAATGATGGTGAGCATCTTTTTGTATAACTGTTTGACATTTGTATGTCTTCTTTGGCGAACTCTCTATTCAGATCTTTTGTCCATTTTAAAATTGGATTATCAATTTTTTTCTTATAGAGTTGTTTGAGCTTCTTATATATTCTGGTTATTAATTCCTTGTCAGATGGGGTAGTTTGCAAATATTTTATCCCATTCTGTGAGTGGCCTTTTCACTTTGTTGATTGTTTCCTTTGCTGTACGGGAGCTTTCTAACTTGATGTGATCTCATTTGTTATTTTTCCTTTGATTGCCTGTGCTTCTCGGGTATTACTTTAACTTTTGGCTAGAGTAACATCCTGGAATTTCCTCAATGTTTTTTTGTAGTGGTTTCATAGTTTGAGGACTTACATTTAAGTTTTTAATCCATTTTGATTTAATTTTTGTATATGCTGAAAGATAGGAGTCTAGTTTCATTCTTCTGTATATGAATTTCCAGTTTTCCCAGCACCATTTATTAAAGAGAGTCTTTTCCCCACTGTGTGTTCTTGGCACCTTTGTCAAAAATGAGTTCACTGTAGGTGTATGGATTTGTTCCTGGGTTCTCTCTCCTGTTCCATTGGTCTATGTATCTGTTTTCATGCCAGTACCATGCTGTTTTGGTTTCTATAGCTCTGTAATGTAGGTTCAAGTCAGGTAATGTGAGTCCTCCAGTTTTATTCTTTTTGCTCAAGATAGCTTTGGCTATTCTGAGTCTTTTGTAGTTCCATATACATTTTCAGATTTTCTAAAAATTTCTGTGAAGAATGTGAAAAATGTCATTGATATTTTGATAGGGATTGCATTGAATCTGTAGATTTCTTTGGGCAGTATGAACATTTTAACAATGTTAATTCTACCAATACATGAACATGGAATATCTTTCCATTTATTGTGTCCTCTTCAGTTCCTTTCATCAGTGTTTTATAGTTTTCATTGAGAGATCTTTCACTTCTTTGGTTAATTCCTAGGAAATTAGTTTTATTTGTAGCTATTCAAATGGAATCACTTTCTTGATTTACAGATTGTTCATTGTTGGTATGTAGAAATGCTACTGGTTTTTGTGTGTTGATTTTGTATCCTGCAACTTTACTGAATTTTTTAAAATTAGTTTTAATAGATTTTTTGGGTGGGAGTCTTTAGGTTTTCCAAAACATAAGATCATGTCATCTGCAGACAAGGCTAATTTGACTTCTTCTTTTCCATTTTGGATGCCTTTTATTTCTTTCTCTTGTCTGATTGCTCTATCTAGGACTTCCAGTACTATATTGAATAACAGTGGTAAAAGTAGGCATCCTTGTTGTGTTTCAGATCTTAGAGAAAACACTTTCAGTTTTTCCCCATTTAGTATGACACTAGATCTGGGTCTGTCATACTATGGCTTTTATTATGTTGAGGTATATTCCTTCTATACCCAGTTTTTTATGGATTTTATTATGAAAGGATGTTGAATTTTATCAAATGCTTTTCCAGAATCAGGTGAAATTATCTTTTTTTTTGTCTGTAGTAACATAGTAGGTGTATATATTTATGGGGTACATGAGATGTTTTGATACAGGCATGCAATGTGTAATAATCACATCATGGAAAATGGAGTATCTATCCCCTCAAGCATTTATCCCTTGTGTTATAAAAATCCAATTATGCTATTTAGTTATTTTTAAATGTATAATTATTATTGACTATAATCACCCTGTTGTGCTATCAAATACTAAGCCTTATTCATTCTTTCTGCTTTTTTTTTTTGTACCCATTAAGCATCTCTGCTTTTTCCCTTCCCACCCTGCACTACCCTTCCCAGCCTCTAGTAACCATCCTTCTACTCTCTATGTCCGTGAGTTCAATTCAATTTTGATTTTCAGATTCCACAAGAAAGGTGATGTTTACCTTTCTGTGCCTGGCATATTTCATTTAGTATCCTGATCTCCAGTTCCATCTATGTTATTGATCATATGTTTTTTGTCTTTCATTCTGTTGATATTATATATTGCATTGATCGATTTGCGTATGTTGAAGCATCCTTGCATTCCTGGAATAAATCCCACTTGGTCATGATGAGTGATCTTTTTAATGTATTGTTGAATTTGGTTCACTATTATTTTGTTGAGGATTTTTGCATCAATATTCATTAGATATATTTGCCTCTAGTTTTCTTTGTTTGATGTATCTTTGTCTGTGTTTGGTATCAGGATAATACTGGCTTTGTAGAATGAGTTTAGAAGTATCCCCTACTTCTAAAAACAGAGGATATTTTTCTAGTTTGAGTAGGAGTGATATTATTTCTTCTTTAAATGTTTAGTAGAATTCAGCAGCAAAGCCATCAGGTCCAGGCTTTTCTTTACTGGGAGATGTTTTATTATAGCTTCAATCTTATTACATTTTATTCATCTGTTCAGGTTTTGGATTTCCTCATGGTTCAATCTTGGTAGGTTTTATGTGTCTAGGAACTTTTCAATTTCCTTTAGATTTTCCAATTTATTGGCATATAGCTGCTTATGGTAGCCACTAATGATCCTCTGAATTTCTGTGGTATCAGTTGTAATTTCTCGTTTTCCATTTCTGATTTTATTTATTTGAATCTTCTCTCTTTTCTTCTTAGTCTAGCCAGAGTTTTGTTACTTTTATTTATCTTTTCAATAAACTTTTTGTTTCATTAATCTTTTGTATTGTTTTCTTCATTTCAATTTCATTTATTTCTGTTCTGATCTGTATTATTTTTTTCTTCTACTAATTTGGGGTTTGGTTTGCTCTTGCTTTTCTAATTCTTTAAGATGCCTCACTAGGTTGTTTATTTGAAGTTTTTCTTCTTTTTTGATGTAGGTGCTTACAGTTATAAATTTGCCCCTTAGTACTGCTTTCTCTGTATTCCATAGTTTTTGGTATGTTGTGTTTTCATTGTTTATTTTTTTCAAAATATTTTTCAACTTTCTTCTTTATTTCTTCATTGAGTCACTAGTTATTTAGGAGCATATAATTTAATGTTTGTGTTTGTATAGTTTCCAAAGTTTCCTCTGTTATTGACTTCAAGTTTTATTCCATTGTGTTTGGAGAAGATGCTTGATATTATTTTAATCCTTTTGAATGTTTTAAGAATTGTGTTTTATGGTCTATCCTTGAGAATGATTCATGTGCTGAGGAGAAGAATGTCTATTCTGCAGCCACTGGATGAAATGTTTTGTAGATATCTATTGGGTTCATATGGTCTGTAATGCAGATTAAGTCCAGTGTTTGTTTGCTGATTTTCTGTCTGAAAGATCTGTCCAATGATGAAAGTAAGGTGTTGAAGTCTCCATCTATTATTGTATTGAGGTCTATCTCTCTCTTT
The DNA here is from genome assembly GCF_000951035.1 of Colobus angolensis palliatus. Lineage (NCBI taxonomy): Eukaryota > Metazoa > Chordata > Mammalia > Primates > Cercopithecidae > Colobus > Colobus angolensis. The sequence goes on along the minus strand of NW_012120709.1, from coordinate 29,005,473 downwards.
AGCTCTAATAATTGCTTTATATATCTGAGTGCTCCAGCATTGGGTGTGTATATGTTTATCATCATTACATCCTGCTGCTGAATTGACCCTTTATCATTCTGTAATGACCTTCTTTGTCTCTTCTTTCAGTTTTTGTCTTAAAATCTATTTTGTCTGATATAAGTGTAGCTGATACTCCTCTTTTTTGGTTTCCATTGACATGGAATATCTTTTTTCCTTGCTTTGCTTTCAGTGTATGCGTATCTTTATAGTTGAAGCTTCTTCTAAGCAACAGATCATTGGGTCTTGTATTTTTAATCCATTCAGCTGCTCTATGTCTTTTGATTGGAGTGTTTAGTCCATTTACATTCAACATTATTATTGATAAGTAAGGACTTACTTTGTTCACTGTGTTTTTTGTTTTCTAGTTGTTTTGTGGTCTTCTCTTCCTTCTTCCCGTCTTCCTTTAAGTGAAGATGATTTTCTCTGGTGATATGACTTCATTTCTTGCTGTTCTTTTTTTGTATCCATTGTATGTTTTCAATTCCAGGTTACTGTTAAGCTTGCAAATGCTGTCTTATAACCCATTATATTGAACTGATGACAACTTAACATTGATTGCAAAAACAAACAAACAAGCAAAAAGAAAACCAATAAAAACTCTATACCTCTTTAACACAATTTCCCCACTTTTTAACTTTTTGTTATCTCTTTTTATGTCTTGTTGTACTGTCTATGTCTTGACAAGTTGTAGTTACTATTTTTCAATTGGTTCATCATTTAGTCTTTCTACTTAAATAAGATTAGCTTACACATCAAAATTACAGTGTTAAATTCTGTGTTTTTCTGTGTGCTTACTGTTCCCAGTTAATTTTATACCTTCAGATGATTTCTTATTGGCCATTAGTGTCCTTTTCTTTCAAATTAAATAATTTCCTTTAGCATTTCTTGTATGACAGATATGTTGTTCATGAAATTCCTCAGCTCTTGTTTGTTTGGGACAGTATTTCTTCATACATGAAGAATATTTTCATCAGATATACTATTCTAGGGTAAAAGTTTTTTCCCTTCAGCACTTTAAATATGTCATGCTACTCTTTCCTATCTTGTAAGGTTTCCACTGAAAATCTGCTGCCAGATGTATTGGAGCTCCATTGCATGTTATTTGTTTCTTTTGTCTTGTTGCTTTTAGGATAGTTTCTTTATCTTTGACCTTTGGGAGTTTGCTTATTAAATGCCTTGAGGTGGTCTTCTTTGTGTTAAATCTTCTTGGTGCTCTATCACATTCTTGTACTTGAATGTTTATCTTTCCTTAGGTTTCGGAAGTTCTTTGATGTTATCCTTTGAATAAACTTCCTATCACTATCTCTTTCCTTACCTCCTCCATAAGACCAATAACTCTTATATTTGCACTTTTGAGGCTATTTTGCAGATCTTGTAGGCATGCTTCATTGTAGTTTACTCTTTTTTCTTTAGTCTCCTCCGTGTATTTTCAAATAGCCTGTCTTGAAGCTCACTAGTTCTTTCTTCTGCTTGATCAATTCTGCTACTAAGAGACTTGGTTGCATTTTTCAGTATGTTACTTGTGTCTTCAACTCTAGAACTCCTGCTTGAGTCTCTTAAATTATTTCAATATCTGTTAAATTTGTCTGATAGAAATCTGAATTCCTTCTCTGTGCTGTCTTGAATTTCTTTGAGTTTCCTCAAAATAGCTATTTTGAATTATCTGAAAGGTCACACATCTCTGTTTCTTTTGAATTGGCTCCTGGTGCCTTATTTATTTCATTTCGTGATTTCATGTTTTCCTGGATAGTCTTGATGTTTGCAGATGTTCATCTGTATCTGGGCATTGAAGAGTTAGATATTTATTGTAGTCTTTGCAGTCTGAGTTTTTTTTTGGTGCCCATCTTTCTTGAGAAGGCTTTCCAGGTATTTGAAAGGATTTGGGCCCTGAGCCCAATAATGCTGTGGTTCTCATAGACTCATAGAGGTACAGCCTTAGTAGTCTTGGATAAGATCTGGAAGAATTCTCTGAACTACCAGGCAGACTCTTGTTCTTTTCCCTTACTTTCTCCGGAAAAAACGATGTCTCTCTCTTTGTGCTATCTGGAAGTGGGGGTGGATGGATACAAGTACGCTGTGGCCACCACCTATCCACTATCTGCCTATGATCACTTAAGGCCCTAGAGTGAACAATCAGCAAGGGGGAAGCTAGCTAGGTTCATGTCCTTCTATTTAGGGCACTATGCTCCCCTAGGCTCCTGGTGGGTCCAGAGATGCTGTCTGGGTGCCAGAGATTAGAGTCAAAATCCTTAGACATCTACTCAGCATTCTATTCTACTGTGGCTAATCTGGCTCTCCAACTACAAGTCCTTTCCATTCTTCTTTCCCCTTTCCATAGGCTGAGGGACCTCTCCTGGTGACCACCACCACTACTGGCCCATGGGGAATTCTGCCAGACCTCTGCCAATGTTCACTTAAAGCCCAAGGACTCTTTAGTCAGCTTGTGGTAAATGCTGTGAGACCTGGGACTCCCCTTCAGGGCAGTGGGTTGCCTCTGGCCAGGGAAGGTCCAGAAATGCTGTCCAGGAGCCTAAGTCTGGACTTGGAAACCCCAAGGACCCACTTGGTGCTCTACCCCACTGTGGGCAAGCTGGTACCTAAGGTGCAAGACAAAGTCTCCTTTACTTTTGCCTCTGTTTTTCCCAAGCAGAAGGAGTCTCTCACCATAGCCACCAAAGCTGGGAATGTGCTGGGTCTCACCTGAAGCCAGCAAGTCTCAGAGTCTCACCCAAGGCCCTGGGTATCACTACCTGGGTATCACTGCTAGTTATTCAGGACCCAAGGGCTCTTTAGTCAGCAGATGATGAATCCTTCCAAGACTAAGTCCTTCTCTTCATGTCAGTGTGTTTCCTAGAAGCATAGGTTTGAAGCTAAGAGACAATATCTTAAGAACCAGCACAACATGACTTGCACACTGATCCTTGACCTTTTCCTTATCTCCTTGGTGCCTGACTCTCAGTTTCATTTCCTGTTTACAAGCTTGACTCCATGGTAGAACTTGCTTTTCAGTAGCATTTATGCAGCTCTAATATTTGGGATTTTCTCCTTGATTATGATTTGTATTAATTAAGACTCTTTTGAGGGCAAGTAACAGAAGGTCAACTCGACCCAGTTTAAACAGAAAGGGGCCTCTATTCGTTAACATAATCAAGAGAAACATAACGCAGCAGGAGACAATTGAAAGAAGGTTGCAGTGCTGATGATATGCCTCCTTCCTCCCTGGTCTGTTTTTCTTGACAGTGGCTAATTCTCTTCCGTTGTAGGCAGACTTCCTCATGTGGATGGTGCATGGCAGCCTGTAGCTCTGGGTTCACAGCCTTACCGCTGTGTAGGAAAAAAAAGGAAATAATTTTTCTCTCTCTGAGCTCCAGAGAAGACAATTCCATGGAATTCTGATTGGCCAGTTTAGTCCTAGATTCTATCCTTGAACAAAGAGATGAGATATTATGGCTTAGCTGAAGTCTTGTATCCAACCCTGTGAATTGCCATGACCAGAAGAAATGAATGAGTGTATTGGTAAAACAAAATCAATACTTGTCTATGACAATTTTTATTTGTCTATTGAATTATAGACAAGATTTCCTTCATTATCCATGTCAGAAAAATGACAGATGGTGATTGTGCACAGATAGGTCTGTTGTGGGCAATACCTTGATTATATTGTCACGGCTGTAGCTACTATGTAGTCAAGCATCAAGATGCCAATTTTACAAGAGTCCTATGAATTCTGTTGTGGGGTACTTGGGTCACTCAGTAAATAATATCCCCTGTCCCCCTGCCTCTTCTCTCTCTCTCTTTATGTTTCTTTTTTTTAATGAGAGTTCTGAACCAACTGGAGAAGACCAGAGGATTCTCCCATCTGTGACAATAGAAGACATGTAACTGGTCTCATTAAATCTTAGATATTACTTAAAAGTTTGGTTAGGAGAGCAAAGATAAGAAAATGTATTCATAGGTTTATAAGGAAAGAATCAGTGAAATACAAATATATACTGATCCAGGGACAGCGTGCCAGGTATAATGCAAGATTTTAAAATGAATATGGAATATGCAGGCTTAACCTCTACCAGAATAATCATATAATGGGGGAGACAAGATTACTGCACAGCTAATTGATTTGATTTATTGAGGAATCTCCCAGTGGCTGTTTCAAACAACTGCATTCTTCTCAGTTCCCAGTCCTTTCTTTCATCTCTCCTTCCTCCTTTTTTTTGAGACAGGGTCTTACTCCATCACCCAGGCTGGAGTGTAGTGGCATGATTTTGGCTCACTGCAACCTCCACCTTTCAGATTCAAGCAGTTCTTATGCCTTAGCCTCCTGAGTAGCTGGGATTACCGCTATGTGCCACCATGCCTGACTAATTTTTGTATTTTAAAAAAAATTATAGACAGGGTTTCATCATTGTTGCCCAGGCTGGTCTCGAACTCCTGGCCTCAAGTAATCCACCCACCTTGGCCTCTCTAAGCGCCGGGATTACAGGCATGAGCCACTGCACCTAGCCACTTATTTCTTCTTTTATTTCTCTTTCCTTTCTTGCTGTTCATTTTACTGTATAATTAGAGGCTATCATATCAGTCAGGGTTCAGCCAGACAAACAGAACCAGCAGGAGATATGCTAAGAAATGTATTACAAGGAATTGGTTTTTGCCGCTGTGGGGTGCAGCTAGGGCAGGCTGAAATTTATAGGGCAGGCTATGAGGATTGTATAAAATGGGACCAATCATTTCTTCCTCATTTAACTTGCTCTCATAATTATTTTTCAATTGAATTATTCTTTTAGGCTTCCAAGATAAAATGCTGGAACTACCTTTAATTCTTCCCCCTTCCCTGTCTTCTAGTGCAGTCAATTACTAAGGGCAATGGTTCGTTCTTCCTGATAATTCTTCTATTGCTGCATCCTTTTCCAGTGCCATTGCCACCTCTCTTGTTTGAGACCTTGGCTGTCATCTCTTAACTATTTTGTTAGCTTTCCACTAGGAAATCTCTAGCCCCTTTGATCTCTAATTCTTCCTATATAGTGCCACCAGATTGTTAATCTGAAAATGCTATTTTTAGTATGCTACTCTTCTAACAAAATTGTTTTATGATTTAGAACTATATGTGTTGACTTGGAGGGATATCTGTGGTAAATTTTTGGGTTAAAACAGCAAGGTGCTGAGTCCTATGCATAATAATATGTCATATTTTAATTAATCAAAACTCTATAGTTTGAATATGTTTTTTGTGTGATTGTATGAGTATAGCCAAAAGAGTGAAAGAGGACACACACTAAACTATCAATACTGGCTTATTGATTGACTAGGTGAAAGGTTCTCAATTTTGACTTTACATTGGAATCATCTGGAGAGCTTTGAAAACTATAGAGATTTAATTAGACTGAGGTACGGTCTGGGCTTCTGATTTTAAAAAAGTTCTTTACGTAAGTCTAATGTGTTGAGAACCATTGATTGAGAGGATTACTCTAGCTAAAGTGATTCAAGACTGCATAGCTATACCCTCACAAAGAAGATGAGGGATATACAAAATAGAAAAGTAAAAAAACAAATTTTAATAAAAACAAGACTGCATAGCTACAAATGCACCCTAATTCTGCTTAGCCACATGAGCATAGAAAAGGCAGCTTGGCTTAAAAACATACTTTGATCTGCAAAAGTGAATGAATAAAAATTATATGTACATACTGCATATAATCTATATGTATTACAAAGCTGTACATACACACACACATATATGTATATATATATTTGACATTTGATTATGGATTTCCATGTAGAGAATACATTATGATTTTGGAAACCAGGAAGTTTAAATTACAAGTGTTTTATTTGCATTTTTTATTTTTTCTTTTCTTAAATGAAAAAAAGTAAGAAGTCAATGTCCAGGGAAGGCTTTTCTAGTGCAGTACTGATAACTGGATCCAGGAGGAGGAGGCCTGAGAATTGATGTCTGATTGAAAGGCTGGCTTTAAGGAGATAAAGAGGATGTGAGTGAATGTTATCTGATCATCACTAGTTAGGATTCCAGATTTCCCATGATTTCCTTTTCTCAAAGCCAAATAACCCCCAGAAAGACATAAGGCTCTAAAAAGAAACACTTTCACAAGAGGCAGGTCAATCCATGAATTGAGGCAAATCAGCTAAGAAGTCATTGGTTTTGTTCTGGAAACCATGGGTTAGGACCTAACTTTGCTTAAAGCTATAGAGAATATTGTAGGCTGAAGAACTATTCCTTCGCCAGTTCCACATTTGGAAATGTTGCCTATATTTATCTGTTTTGATCTGGACTCTGTTCTGTTTCTGATTAAATGGTCTCAACAATGTATGAAACATTGAGTCCGGAAGTTCATATCTACAGAGGATCCACTAGACAAAAACTTGAGTGATAGGAGATATTTGGTGATGTCAAATGATCTATATGAAAGAGCAAGACTGGCCCCTTCAGTTTCTGTAGAGGCTATTTCCTCACTACCTCATTTTAAGATCTCTTGAAGACCTGCATTGTTATTCAGAAGTGAATAGGCACTTACCAAGCTGAGATGTACTCAGCCATGTGCTGGGACTGGCTCATATTGGTTTGTAAGAGATGGCTATTAAATTTTCAAGAATTTTGCCTTTTGGTTGCTAAACATTGTTATTCTTAAAAATTAAATTAAATAGGCGGGGCATAGTGGCTTACACCTGTAATCCCAGCACTTTGGGAGGTGGAAGTAGGTGGATCATCTGAGGTCAGGAGTTTGAGACCAGCCTGGCCAACATGGGGAAACCTGGTCTCTACTAAAAATACAAAAAATTAGCCGGGTGTGGTCATGTGCGCCTGTAACCCTAGCTACTCAGGAGGCTGAGGCAGGAGAGTTGCTTGAACCTGGCAGGCAGAGATTGCAGTGAGCCGAGATTACACCATTGCACTCTGGCCTGGGCAACCTGAGTGAAACTCAGTCTCAAAATCAAATAACAAAAAAATTAAATTAACTTACAATTTTAAAAATTTTTAATTGATTTTCTTTTCCTTTTCAAACTCTAGATTCTGGAGATACATGTGCAGATTTGTTACAAAGGTGTATTGCATGATGCTGCAGTTTGGACTACTACTGAACCTGTCACCCAGGGAGGGAGCATAGCACCCAGTAGGCAGATTTTCAACCCTTGTTTCCTTTTCTCTTTTCTTATCTCCTCTTGAATTCTCCATTGTTTGTTGTTCTCCTCTTTATATCCATGTGTACCCAATGGCAAACTTACAATTTAATGATTATGTTAAAACAAAAATAATAAATGTTCATCACTTCTTAATTATTTTACAACATTTTATTACCTATGCTTTCGAGGTTATTTATGTCAACTGTATTTACAAAATTGAAATACGATTTAATGGTGCACTATTCATTACTCTACATTCAGAGACATCACATTAGTAGCTTGAAATTGGCTAGTCAAGGCAACAAGGCAACATGATGGGCCCACATGGAAGGTAGGCATGCAATGAGTTGTGCTGTACCTGAGGAACTCAGGGCTAAACATGTAGCATCATTTCCAGCAAGCAGCAAATAACCTGTTCCCCATACCATAGTTACACTATGGTCACCTGCACTTACTTAATTGCATATATGACAAGCTACAAAAATGGCTCAGTGTCATACAGAGAGGCACACTAGCAAGGACATGCAAAGATCTGGAGTTGGGAATAGAGAGCTTGTAACAGCTATGGATAAAGGAGTTTGGCAAAAAACAATGAATGAAATCACATCAAGAACTAATTGGCTTCAGGAGCTTTCTAATAAACAGTATTACATATTCTATTATTATTTGTAAATTATATATTACATATCCTTAGTATTAGTACTATTTTAATTAACATAAATTCCTATGTGTTTCTGTTCTTAGTCATATGTGAGAGATAATAACTGGGTACACATGGACATAAGGATGGGAACATAGACGCTGAGGAGTACTAGACGGAGGAAAGATGGATGGGGACAAGGGCCAAAAATCTACCTATTGGGTACTATGCTCAGTTTCTGGGTGACAGGATCAATAGTGCTTCACACCTCAGTGTCACACAATATACTCATGTAACAAACCTGCATATATACCCCCAAATCTAAAATAAAACTTGAAATTATATAAAAAAGAACCAAACCAAAATAATTACTGTGACAAATGACCAAATTCAAGGGTCTTTTTTACATGGAATGAAGCACAGAAAGTTAGACCTGAAAGGGATGATGGCTAATTTAGATTCCTTTTCTATAGATGGAGAAATTACTTGCCCACTCTCTTTTCTAAGCCCATACAACATTTTCTACATAGCCACAGCAGCCTGATTTTCTGCACACATAAGATTCCCTACGTGTTGGTGTGAGTGCCTACCAGCTTATTCAGTAAGAAGACACAGTTTACTGGTTTAAGAGCAAGTGGTTAAGAACTATGCAATTACCAACAGTTTACAAAATATATGCATACTTTTTTAAATCTATGTATTTATAGATCATACTTTTTTTAGACAGCTGTTAAACATGTATCAGCATACTACCGGATGCCTTTCATGACAATTATAGAGTTTCTTATTCACAAGATAATCTGGGCCTGGATGTGAAGATGCAGAAAGAGAAAGGGAAAAGGGAATTTCTCAGTGGGTTCTGGATTACAAACCTTGAAAAATTCAGAGGGAAAAGAATGTTCATGTGTGAGGTAGGGAGCCAATGCTAGACAACATAAGCCCCATTAGCATCAATCAGAGATATACGAATTTTCCAACTTTGACACCCCTAAGCACATAGGGGTCTCTCTGAAATATTAACATAGATAGCATTCTGAAAGGCTGAGTTGCCTGCAGCAACAGCAATGGGGGAGGAGAGGGTTGGAAAGAAGAAAGTAGAGTTTCCCTTGATTTTTTTCCCCCTTTTCCTTTCTGCAAAATATCTAATTTACTTGTTAAAGCCAACTGCACATTGTTTATCCAGACTGTCTATTTTTTTAGCCCTAATTGATACTAATTAAAATCAAAATAAAATTACGGCTGCAAAACTTGGCTGGGGTTTTGATCCACTGCCAGCATGCTCACAACCAATGAGAGTTACTATATCAACACTCTCATTTTGAAACTCCAGGTATTACAGTGGTTGCATGTGATATAAAAAGAAAAAAATGGTACCACCATTCTAAAATTTCTTTCCAGTTTCTATTACAGAACATAATAAAAATAGAGCTTAATTAATTCTTGATCAAGACTGGGGATCTTTCATTCACGATAAAAAAGTAAATTTGGTACATGTGACTACATACTGATGGGCCTAGAATTGTTGAATCAATTTTAGCATTTCGTGCTAATGAGGCTAGATTCCTGGGCTCTGTCCTCTTACAGGCTAGTTATCTTTATCTGGAGAAAAACTCGGATTCACAATTAGGAAAGAAATACAATTGGAGGCGTCATCTTGCAGGTGCAATAATTGGTCATTTGGGGATTGGATAAGAGCGTCGAATGGCTTAAAGCAAATCAGCCACCATCACTTCTGGAAAATAACTCAACCTTTTATTGAAGGTAAGTCATTAATACCTCCTTTGGTGTGCTATTTATGCACCTTATTATAGTACTGAATTGATGATAAAACTATGACTTACCTCTTATTCAAAGGAGATTTTTTTTTTTGGAAGTATTAAAAGGTCATGAGGTGCAGTGGAGAGAACATGAGATTTTGATTTAGAAGTGGGAGTTCTACCGTTGTTAAGAGTTAATATTTGTTACTGTAGGCTAGACATTGTACTCAATGCCTTATATTTCTTCATACATTCTTCATAAAAATTCCATGAGGCAGGCACTTCTACCACCCCATTTCCCAGATAAGAAGTTAAGCAACTCATGTGATGTTACACAGGTAAGAAGAGAGTGAACTGGTATTTGAGAGTGAACTGTAGAATTTCAAAACCCAGTCCTTTAACCACTCTACTATGCTATCTCTACACTAGCTACCTTGTGTTTAGAGAAAGTTGCTTAACTTCTCCAGGTCTTGGTTTCTTCTCTTACATAATGGTGATAATGCCTGTTGCACCCACTTAAAAGGTATGAGGGTCATGAGATACTGTAGGTAGATTATAAAAGTTTGTACAAATGTAAACTATTATAATTCTAATATTGGCATGGATTCTAATAAGGACATTATATAGCAAAATTATTACTTAAATGTAATATAAATATATGCCAACATTTATTCTTGGCCAATGTTTCAAATTTATTAATTTGTTTGTTAGTTCTTCTTTTTAGCAGATCTTACCTGAGCCTCTTGAGTAGTAGAAAAAGACTTGGCTTTGGATTTAATCAATTTGGAAATTCTGAGAATCAAAAGTTTATTCTGTCACTTGATAGCTGTGGGAACTTACACAAATCACTCAAACCCTCAGAGTCTATATAACAAAAGTTATTTCAGGTACTGTGGCAAAGATAGTATAGGTGCTCAAAAAATGTAAGCTTCTTTGCTTAACCCTAACTTTTGCTGAAGTGAGGATAATATGAAGTTCACAAAATAAACAGAAGATAAATACCAATATAGTTTTAGAATTAGGAGAGATTTAGGGCTCATCTAATTTAAACTTCTTGTTTTGTCTATATAAAAGACGAGGTTGAGAGGAATTGATCCAAGATTTCACAGCCAGGTGGTTCTAGAAAACAGGAAGGAACCCAGGTTTCTTAACTCTAACTTTCAATAGAGTCAAGGGAACCTGGCTGAGTGAACAATGCATCATCCGAACAATGACAACATTATATCCTAACATTAGAGGAACAGCCACATAACAGTTCTAGAGATAATTTGGAGATGCAATTGTGAATTAAGCTTTTCTGAGTCTTTTATTTAAATAAATAAAAGATGACTTCTTTTATTTAAATTTTAAAAATACAATGACAATATCACATCCTAACATTAAAGGAGTAGACACGTAACAGTTTTAGAGGTAATTTGGAGAAGCAATTGTAAATTAAGCGTTCCTGCGTCTGCACAGGTGAGTTCTTCTATTTATTTGTTTAATTTACAAAATATCAGCTCTGGATGCACAGATGACTTCAATCATTCTTCCATTTCACAGTTGCAGTGCCTTGTGGGAACTACTCTGCTTGCAAAATATCCTCAGATTTATCTCATATGCACTCAAAATCCCAACATGGCTCTTACCTTCAAAGAGCTTCCTCCAGGTTTAAAGACGTAAAATGTGGACAGTAAAAAAGTTGAAGAACACGGAAATGCTGTCGAGAGTTACCTGCCAGGTAAGTGATACAAAGAACTACAAAAGCATTTCAAAGAGAAAGTTGTTTCTGCAGAAATATCTCAGGGAGTGAAGGGTTACATTTGTCTTTAAGAATAAACAAGTCGGCCGGGCGCGGTGGCTCAAGCCTGTAATCCCAGCACTTTGGGAGGCCGAGACGGGCGGATCACGAGGTCAGGAGATTGCGACCATCCTGGCTAACACGGCGAAACCCCGTCTCTACTAAAAAATACAAAAAACTAGCCGGGCGAGGTGGCGGCGCCTGTAGTCCCAGCTACCCGGGAGGCTGAGGCAGGAGAATGGCGGGAACCTGGGAGGCGGAGCTTGCAGTGAGCTGAGGTCAGGCCACTGCACTCCAGCCTGGGCGACAGAGCGAGACTCCGTCTCAAAAAAAAAAAAAAAAAAAAGGAATAAACAAGTCTTCAGAGAGAATTATGCATTGTACCTTTAATTAATAATACTGGTGGAGTGCCAGGTACATGTTAGGGACAATTGGGAGATTAGGTTAGAAAAGCGGATTGGGACAGCACAGAAGGCCTTGAATGTCATATTAAGAAGTTTGAATTTTATCCTACCAAGAATGGTGACCTACTGAAATGTGTGCAGCAGGGGAGTGTTGTGAACACGGAGGGAAGGTTTATCTGGTGGCGCTGTGATAGCCAAGGAGTGAAACTGGAGCCAGAATACTAGTTAGGAATTTATTCCAATAAGCTGATAGGATCATGGCCAGAAGGATACATGTGAGAAATGTTAAAAAGAGAGCATAAAAAATTCTTGGTGAGTTAGAGACAAGAGAAGCTCAAAGATGAGTTTTCAAGAGGGTAATAATAAGAGTAGAGATTATTTGGTAAAAATAGAACAAGGAAAAGGAATTTAGGGAGAGAAGAGAGAGTACTTTGAGATAATAGGCTCACTTGTAGACTTAAGATTTTGATGTGATGGTGACGCGTTCGAGTGGAGATGTCCAGGAGTGAGATAAGTGTAAAGGTGCCAAGTACAGAAATCTGAATTCTGATGGTGCTGAAACCATCCTGTGCCAGCTTGAAACTGTGAAACTAAGAGATTCTGAATAACTTAGACCCCAAACACTCTAAAATATAAAATCCAACCTGTCACTAAATTACTCAGATTTGATTTTATTCTCATAATAAACCGAGCAAAGAATGTGCTTTCTCCTACATATTTCTGTAAGTAAGGAAAAATAACGGGTTTTAAATATCATCAATGAATGACCTCTGAACTTACCTAGTAGGATTTTTCAAAAGTAAGGAATAACTCACATACTGTAAAGCGTAAAATCTAATAATAAATTTTACACACACACACACACACGTAAGCATCACTCAGATCAAGATATAGAACATTTCTAGCACCCCGAAAACACTTTATGAAGCACTCTCCCAGACCACATTCCTAAGGGTAACAACTATTCTGACCACCTTATGTAAAGATTATTTTTGCCTGTTAAACTGTGTGAATTTAGTCATACAATATAAATATATTTTTTTCTGGTTGAAATGCATTTTCCCAACATTTTATTATGGAAATTTTAAATATACAGTAAAGTAGAAATAATTTTACAGTTATCCATATGTCTATACTCACATTCCAGTATTAACATTTTATTGTAGTGTATACTCTTTGGGGTTTAAATTTACCATCTTGCCTTTTTGTTTTCTTTTTAAAAAGTATTTAAAAATTTGTATACATTTATGGGATACATGCGAAATTTTGTTACATATATATGATGTGTAGTGATCATGTCAGGGTATTTAGAATGTCCATCACCCAAATACAATATATTTTTGTATACTCACCCCACTCTGCTATCAAACATTGAATTTATTCCTTCTGTTTAACTGTATGCTTACATTCTTTAACATGCTTCACTCTCTTCCTCCGTTAGTTACCTTCGTAGTCTCAGTTTTCTATCTTTCCACTCTGTACCTCCACGTGATCAATTTTTTTTAGCTCTCACATACGAGTTAGAACATGTGATATTTGCCTTTTGTGCTTGGCATATTTCACTTAAGATAATGATTTCCATTCTATGTTGTTGCAATGACATGAATTCTTTTTTTTTTACAGCCAAATAGTATTCTATTATGTATATATACTACACTTTCTTTATGCACGCATCCATTGATGGACACTTGGGTTCATTTTATATATTGGCTATTGTAAATAGTGCTGTAATAAACATGTAAGTGCAGGTATCCCTTGGATATATTGATTTTTTTCCCCTTGGATAGACACCCAGTTGTGGAATTGCTGGATTGAATGGTAATTCTATTTTAATTCTTTGAGAAATATCCATACTATTTTTTTATAGTAGCTTTACTAGTTTACATTCCCACCAACAGTGTGTAAGCTTTCCTTTTCTCTGCATCCTTGCCAACATTTGCTCTTTTTTTATCTGTTTCTTTTTAACAATGGCCATTCTGGGATAAGATGACATTTCATTGTGGTTTTGATTTGCATTTCTCTGATTGTTACTGATGTTGAGCATTGTTTCATATAACTGTTAGCCACTTGTACGTGTTTTTTGTTTTTTTTCCCCCTACAGTAAATGGATGTATGTCTTATTTTAAGAAAGGTCTATTCATCTTCTTTGCCCACTTTTAAATGGGATTATTATTTTTTTTTTTTTTTTCCTGTTGAGTTGTTTAAGTTCCTTATATATTCTGGATATTAGTCCTTTGTTACATTAATAGTTTTCAAACATTTTCTACCATTCAATATGTTGTCTCTTCAGTCTTATTTTGTTTGCTATCCAGAATCTTTATAGTATAACTAAGACCCATTTGTCTTCTTTTGCTTTTGTTGCCTGTGCTTTTGAGGTCTTATTCATAAATTCTTTGCCTAGACAAATGTCCAGAAGAGTTTTTCCTAGGTTTTCTTCTAGTATTTTTATGGCTACAGGTCTTACAATTAAGTATTTAATCCATTTTGAGTTGATTTTTGTATATGGTGAGAGATAGAGGTCCAGTTTCATTCTTTTGCGTGTGGCTATCCAATTTTCCTAGAACCATTTGTTGATGAGGGTGTCCTTTCCCCAATATAAGTTCCTGCTGGTTTTGTAGAGAATCAGTTTGCTGTAAATATGTGGCTTTAATATGGGTTTCTTCTGCTTCTTTGGTTTATATGTCTATTTTTATATCAATGCTCTGCTGTTTTGGTTACTATAGCTTTGTAATATATTTTGAAGTCAGGTAATGTGATGCCTTCAGCTTAGGTCCCCACCTCACCCCACCAAGTACTGCTTTGGCTATTCAGGCTCTTTCCTGGTTCCATGTAAATTTTAGATTTTCTTTTCTCCTTTTGTAAAGAATAATGTAATTTTGATAGGGATTACACTGAATCTGAAAATTGTCTTGGACAATATTGTCATTTTAATGATATTAATTCTTCTGATTCATGAGCTTGGGATTTTTTCCATTTGTGTCATCTTTCATTTCTTTCATCAGCATTTTGTAGTTTCCTTTGTAGAGATATTTCATTTTCTTGGTTAAATTTATTCCTAGGTATTTATTTTTTTATAGCCATTGTAAATGGGATTGCTTTTTTGATTTCTTTCTTGACTAGATCATTACTAGTGTATTAAAATGCTACTGATTTTTGTATGTTGATTTTATGTCCTGCAAATTTATTGAATTCATTTATAAAATCTAAGAGTTTTTTAGTGGAGTCTGTAGACTTTTCTAGATATAAGATCATATTATTAGTAAAGAAAGACAATTTGACTTCTTCTTTTACAAGTTTGATGCCTTTTGTTTCTTTTGCCTGATTGCTGTGGTTAGGACTTCTAGGAATAGGAGTGGTTAGAGTGGGCATCCTTGTCTTGTTCCAGTTCTTAGAGGAAAGGCTAATTTCTCCATTCAGTATGATGTTAGTTATGGGTTTGTTGTATATGGCCTTTATTATTCTGAGGTATGTTTCTTATATACTTAGTTTATTGAGAGTTTTTATCATTAAAGAACGTGAAATTTTTTCAAATGCTTTTTCTGCACCCATTGAGACAATAATGTGTTTTTTTAATCTTTCATTTTGTTGATAAGATGTGCTACATTTGTTGATTTGCATATGTTGAAGCATCCTTACATCCCTGGCATAAATCCCACTTGATCATGATGTATTATCTTGTTGATGTTTTGTTGGATTTGTCTTGCTAGTATTTCGTTGAGGGTTTTTGTGTTTGTTTATCAGATATATTGGCCTTAGTTTTCTTTTTTGGTTGTGTCTTTGTTTTGGTATCAGGGTTGTGCTGGCCTCATAGAATGAATTAGAATTCTCTCGTCTTTGATTTTTTGGAATAGTTTCAAGATTGGTATTCATTCTTGTTTATACATGTGTTAGAATTTGGTTATGAATCCATCTAGCCCTGAGCTTTTCTTTGTTAAGAGGCTTTTTATTCCAGATTCACTCTTTACTTACTGCTCTGTTCAAAATTTCTATTCTTCTTGATTTAATCCTGGTAGACTGTATTTTTCCAAAATTTCTCTGTTTCCTCTAGATTTTCCAGTTTGTCAGTGTACAGTCGTTCATAATAGTCTCTGGATGATCCTTTGTATTTCTTTTTTTTTTTTTTTGAGGCGGAGTCTTGCTCTGTCGCCCGGACTGGAGTGCAGTGGCCAGATCTCAGCTCACTGCAAGCTCCGCCTCCTGGGTTTACGCCATTCTCCTGCCTCAGCCTCCCGAGTAGCTGGGACTACAGGCGCCCGCCACCTCGCCCGGCTAGTTTTTGTATTTTTAGTAGAGACGGGGTTTCACCTGGTTAGCCAGGATGGTCTCGATATGCTGACCTCGTGATCCACCCGTCTCGGCCTCCCAAAGTGCTGGGATTACAGGCTTGAGCCACCGCACCCGGCCTGTATTTCTTTGGTATCACTTGTAATGTCTTCTTTTTCATTTCTGATTTTATTTATTTGCCTCTTCCTCTTGTTTTCTTGGTTAGTCTAGCTAGCAGTTTATCAGTTTTGATTATTGTTTCAAGGAACCAATTTCTTGTTTTGTTGATCTTTTGCATGTTGTAATATTTCTATTTCATTTAGTTCTGCTCTGATTTTTATTATTTCTTCTGGTAATTTTGGGCTTGATTTTATCTTGCTTTTCTAGTTCCTTTAGGTGCATTGTTAAATTGTTAATTTGTAATTTTTCTACTTTTTTGATGTAGGTATTTATTGCTATAAACTTCCTGGTTAGCACTGCTTTTGCTGTATCCCACAAGTTTTGGTATATTGTGTTTCAGGTTTCATAAATTTTAAAACTTTCATCTTAATTTATTTGTTGACCCAGTGGTCATTCAGGAGCATATTATGTAATTTCCATGTATTTGTATAGTTTCTAGAGTTTCTTTTGGTAATGATTTCTAGTTTTATTCCATTCCATTTTGTTTGGAGAAAATACTTGATATGATTTTAAGTTATTTAAATGTGTTGAACCTTATTTTGTAGCCTATTGTATGGTCTATCCTATAGAATGTTTCATGTGCTAATTAAAAGAATGTATATTCTGAGGTTGTTGCGTTGAATGTTCTGTAAATGTCTGTAGGGTCCATTTGGTTGTAAGCCCAGTTTAAATCCAATGTTTTTCTGTTGATTTTCTTTCTAGATGATTTGTCTGAGAGTGGGGTGTTGAAGTCCCCCACTACTATTGTATTGAAGCACATCTATCTCTTTAGGTCTAGTAATATTTGCTTTATGAATGTGGGTACTGCAGTGTTGGCTGCATCTATATTTAGAATTGCTGTATGCTTTTGTTCAATTGATCCCTTGTTCATTATATAATGATCTTCTTTGTTTTTGTTTTTTTTTTTTTCTGTTTGTGACTTAAATTCTGTTTTATTTAATATATGTATAGCTGCTCCTGCTCGCTTTTGGTTTCCATTTACATGGAATAGCTTTTTCCATTCTTGTACTTTCAGTCGCTATGTGTCTTAACTGGTAAGGTGAGTTTCTTAAAAGCAGCATATAGTTGGAATTTTTAAAAAGTCTATTTATCCTCTCTATATTTTTTAAGTGGATAATTTAATTCATTTATGTTCAAGGTTATTATTGATATGTGAGGCTTTGTTCTTGTCATACTGTTTACTGTTTTCTGGTTGTTTACATTTTATTCTTTTCATTTTTTAATTGTTTGTCATAGTTTGGTAGATATCTATAGTGGTATCATTTAAATCATTTTTGTTCTTCCTTTGTGTGATTACTTTACCAGTGAGTTTTATAGTCCTATGTATTTTCATGATGGTAAATCTCATTCTTTAATGCCCAGGTTGAAGACTCCTGTGAGCATTTCTTGTAGGACTGGCCTAGTGATAATGAATTCCTTTGCCATTTGTTTATCTTGGAAAGACTTTATTTGTTATTCATTTGTGAAGGATAATTTTGCAGGACATAGTATTCTTGGTTGATAGTGCTTTTTTTTTTTTTTTTCCCTTCAGCACTTTGAATATATTATCCCATTCTTTTCTGGTCTGTAAGGTTTCTGTTGAGAAATCTGTTGTTAGTTTGATGAGGTTTCCTTTACAGGTGATTAGGTGCTTTTCTCTTGCTGTTTTTAAGATTTACTTTTTATCTTTGGCTTTAGACATTTTTACTATAATGTGCCATGGAGAAGACCCTTTTGCATTTTATCTGCCTGGGGCTTGCTGAGCCTCTTGTATTTGGATGTCTAAATCTCTTGATAACTTGGGAAGTTTTCATCTACTATTTTCTTAAATAGGTTTTTCTAGTCCTTTCACTTTCTCTTCACCCTTGGAGATACTGATAATTTGAATATTTAGTCACTTTATGTTATACCAAATGTCACAAAGGCTTTTTCTCATTCTTTTTTATTCTTTTTCCTTTATTTCTTGTTTGACTGTGTTATTTCAAAAGATTTTCTTTAAATTCTGAGAATCTTTCTTTTGTTTGATCTAGTTTGTTGTTGAGCTTCCAAATGTATTTTGCACTTCCTTCAAGAATACTTTCAGAATTTCCATTAAGTTCTTAAAAAAAAAACTATCTCTTTATTAAATTTCTCATTCATATCCTGAATTGTTGTTCTGATTTATTTGTATTTTTTTTCAGAATTATCTTGCATCTCACTGAACTTCTTTAAAATCAATGTCTTGAATTCTTTAATCGGGATTTTGAAAATTTTGTTTATTAAGATCTATTGCTGGAAAGTTATTGTGTTCCTTTGGAGGTATATTTCCTTGCTTTTTCATGTTTCCTATGTTCTTATGATGATATCTATGTATTTGGTGTAGCAGTCACTTCCTCCTATTTTTGAATTTACTTTTGTAGGAGACAACTTTTTCCTGAAGATGTATTTTGGGTGTTGGCTGGGTAGAGCATTTTGGCTTTGATTCTGGGTGCATGCAGTAGTACAGCCTCTGTATGATTTCTTTGGCTGTAGGTGGTGTTATTGGTATCTGTGATTTCCTCAGTGAGTTCGGGTGCAGTTATTAGTGAAAACTGTAGTAAAGTTGTGCTGGGGACTGGGAGGCAATGTGGGTTAGTCTTCAGGCCCCAGTGGTGACAGTGGTGGGCTGAGAATGCCTATCTTTTTGCCCCAGAATGATGTACACTGGCATCAGTGTTCATGGTTACTGGCCAGCCAATTCATGGGCCTCCAGGTGACTTGCTCAGATTCTAATAGTAGCAGGAGTGATCCAGGCAGATGGGCAGGTTCTTGGGTTCCTAGGCAGCCAGTGTGGCATGGGCTATGACAGCAGCAGTGGTGGGACAATTCTGTGGGTCCCGAGCAGTGTGTGTTGATGGCAATCTCCAGGCCTGCAGGTGGCACTAACTGGTAAGTGCCAGCTGAGGTGGTAGTGGGTAGGAGTTTAGGCCTAACTTCAGGTTGCTAGGAGAGTGTTCAGGAACCTAACGTGGTGAATTGAGTTGGGCAAACCCAAGGATCATGGATTATGTGCTCTATCTCAGGGAAGAGAAACAAACCAGCTGGGTGGGCTTGTGCTCAGGTTCCCCAATAACAGCAGGCACCAGCCATGGTGAGAGGGAGTAGGGCAATATTCAGGCCCAGGCAGAGTGCCTGTGTGAAGTGTGGTGGCAGCTGTGCTGAGGCTCTCCAGCTGGAGAGGTTGGGGCTGGTATTGGTGGCCACAGCCTGGGCCAGTGGTTGGGCAATGCATGTCCCTGTCATGCCCCAATTGCAGTGGCACTTGCCCCTTACCCCTGGTGGCTGTAGCCCATGCCTAGCTCGTGCCACAGCCCTGGCTGTAGGTAGCCCCTGCCCAACTCGCACCTAAGTCCCAGTGGCAACTTGTACCCTGCTCACATCTCAGTCTCAGTCCTGGTGGTACACGCTTCCCAATACTGACAGCTGCAGCCCACGCCTTGCTTACTTCTTGGGCCTAGCTGTGGGAGTGCTCCCAGCTTGCACCTCAGTCCCAGCAGCAGCAGTCCATGTTTCCCTAATGCTCCGGCAAGCATGGCTGGGCAGCAGGACAGCATGCATTCTGCCAAAGGCTAGGTTTGAAAATGATGCCTTTCTGTAGCTCCTTAGGTCTCAGAAAGGGTGTGGAATCCCATGCAAGCTCTGTTTCTGGAGTAGTTCTCTCCCACAATCTCCCAGCAGCTCCCTATGTTGGTTTCAGAAGTTAGGAATGTTAAGTTGCTCTTCCATGGCCAAGAATGCGTGAATCCATGGTGAAGTGGGCTGCTAGAAGCCTCTCAACTATCCTTTTTGTTGGAAAGTTACTCTGGCTCCTGCCAATCCTGGCCAAGCAGGCTGCCTCTCTTCTTTCTCCTTCCTTGCTTTTGGTGTGTTCAGTCACTTTTTCTGTTGAATTCCAGAGTTCTCACTTGGATAATGTATTTGAAGGATGATTGTTTACACATTATTTTGGTTCTTCTAAGTGGAGGATGCAAGCACAAAATCCTAATAGTTAGCTATCTTGAAGCCCCTTCTATGCCTTTTGTTTTCTGTTGATCCTTTTATTCTTTGGTACTTTTTCCCTCTTATACTGACTTGTTTTTTGATTAATTTTTTTTGTGGTTCCATTTTACATTCTATCTTTATTATTGGCTTATTAGCTATGCTTCTTTTTCCAGAGGTTTTCTAAGATTTGCCTTAACTTAATCTTTAATTTATTGAGTGGAATTTTAAATAATATTAAAGTACTTCATGTAGAATGTAAGATTCTTAAAACAATATACTTCCAATTTTTCTTCTGTCCTTTGTGCTGTTGATGTAATACATTTTACTTCTGCAAATGCTATAAACCCCATCACACATTGTCATTCTTTTTATTTTAGAGTCAATTATTTTATAAAGAAATGTTTGAAATGATGTTTTAGAGTGTCTTTTATATTGACAGGTATACCTAATTAATTTTAGTGTCCTCCATTCCTTCATGTAGAGTCAAATTTCAACCTGGTATTGTTTTTCTTTTGTGCAAGAAATTCCGTTCTTGTAGTGCAGGTCTGTGGCTGATGAATTAATTCAGCAATGAATGAGTTAACTTCAGACAATCTTTGTTTGTCTGAGGAAGTTTTTATTTTGCTGTCATTTATGAAAGATATTTTTATTGGGTATGGAGACAGTTCTTTTCCTTCAGTGCATTAAAGATGCCTCTCCATTATCTTCTCATCTGCATGATTTCTGGTAAGGTCTGTTGTCAATTATTTTATCTTTGTTCCTGTATTTGTAGTACATCTTTTTACTCTGGCTGACTTTAAGGTTTTTCTCTTTTGCACTGGTTTTCAACAGTTGGATTATGACATGTCTTGGTGTGGTTTTCTTTGTTTCTTCTACTTTAAAAATATTTTAAGATTTTTAAATTTGTGATTTTATAACTTCTATCAAATTTGAAAAAACTTTATGTCATTAGTTTTAAAAGTAATTTTTATATTCATTTTCTTCCTCCCTTCTCCCTATCCTTTTTTAAAACTCCAATTACACATATTTTAGACTGCCTGATATTTTCTCAGTGTACTAATACAATGTTCATATTTTTCCAGTCTTTTTCCTTTCTGTTTCATAGCAATTTCTATTGATGTTTTTAAGTTCACTAATCTTTTCTTCTGCAGTGTCTAATCTCTTAAACTCATTCAGTAAATTTTTAATCCCATATATATATATTTTTAACTTTAGTTCAACTTGAGTCCTCTTTATGCCTATTTCTCTACTCATCATGACCATGTTTTCCTCCACTTTCTTGACTATATGAAGTATATTCACAATATAGTATAAATATGTATATATGTATATGTAAAT
>NW_012120709.1:28926919-28983811 GCF_000951035.1 Colobus angolensis palliatus | reverse complement strand
TAAAGCATATATTCGTATGCATATTAGCTGTTTTAATGTCATCGTTTGCTAATTCTGCCATTGGTATCATATGGGTCTGTTTTTCCTGATTGATTATTATAAAAATATATCTATATTTATAAATCAATGCTTGTAATATATAAAGCATATATTCATATGTATATTAGCTGTTTTAATGTCATCGTTTGCTAATTCTGCCATTGGTATCATATGGGTCTGTTTTTCCTGATTGATTTTTCTCTAGTTTATAGGTATATTTCCTGTTTCTTTGCATGCCTAGTCATGTAAGGGTTATTTTTAGGCATGGTAAAATATATATGACATAAAATGTACATTTTAATAATTTTTAAGCGTATAGTTGAGTAGGGCTAAGTATATTCACATTGTGCAATAATTGCTAGAACTCTTTTCACCTTTCAAAACTGAAACTCCATAGTTATTAAAAAAACATTTCCCATTTCCCTTGTACTCCACCTGCTGGCATTCACCCTTCTACTTTCTGTTTTTATAAATTCGACTACTCTAGATACCTCGTAAAAGTGGAATTTGTCTTTTTGTGACTGACTTATTTCATTAGCATAACATGCTTAAAGTTCATCCATGTTGTAGCATGTGTTAAAATTTTCTTGCTTTTAAAGTCTGAATAGTATTCCATTTTATATATATATTTCACATTTTGTTTATTCATCCATCAATGAACACTTGTGTTGCTTCCACATGTTAGGTACTGTGAATAATGCTGCAACAAACATGGGCATATAACACATATCTAGTCATTTTTTATTACATGCAGACATTACTAATTTTACCCTGTTGCATGCTGGATTTTGTTGTATTCCTTTAATGATGAGACTTTTGCTCTAAGATGTGCACAGATGACTTGGCCTATGTTTGATAATATTTTAGGCCTAATTTTTAGTTTTGCTAGGCAGATTCTAAATAATCTTTTCCTCGGAGCTAATTTGACTCTGGTACTGAAATAACATCCTTTCGAGGATTCTAAATGCCTCATGTATAGGAAGTCCTTTCACTTTCTCTAGTTGGAAAAATAAACTATTCTGAGTATATGTTTGTTTTAAGAATGATTATGCCTACTGATTTCTGTTCATTCTGTAATTGGCCTTGGGCAATTTTCTCCCTCACAATTCCAAACCAGTACTTAGCCAAAACCTTTAGTACACCTCTGTGCAGATCTCTGAAACCTTCTATGGTGCTTCTTCCTCGCTATTATTTTGCCTCATAAATTCTAGCAGCCTCAGTGTTTCTGAATTCTGAACTTTGTCTCCCCAGTTTAGTGAACTGCAACTTGGAAACTCACATTGGGAAGTAAGTAAGCTGGGCAATTATACGGCTCACTTTATTCATTTATCTTCTCTTAGTGATCACTAACCATTTTTATAATTGTTTAAGATTGGAGGGTGTATTTTGTTCCTGGAAGTCTATCATGGCTGTTATCTATTCTTTTAAGGTCTAATTTCTTCCATTCAATATTATATCTGTGAAATTTATTTTTATTGTTACATATATAAGTAGTTTAAAATTTGCTGTGTAGTGTTCCATTGTATAAATATCCCACAATTTAAAAGACCTTCTATATTTATTTTTTATTTTTAATTGATACATATTTATTGGGCATATGTGATATTTTGATATATGTATACAATGTGTAATGTGATCAAATCACAGTGTTTAGGATACTCATCAACTCAAATATTTTTTCATTTCTTTGTGTTGGAAATATTTCAAATCTTTTCTAGCTGTTTTGAAATATACAATAAATTTTTGTTAACTGTAGTCACCCTATTGTGTTATTGAATACTAGAACTTATTCATTCTATCTAATTGTGCTTTTTCTGAATCTATTGAGATGATTTTGTGGCTTTTGTCCATACAATGCAAAATATCACCTTTATTTTTTGCATATGTTGAACCCACCTTGCATCCCTGGGATAAATTCCACTTGATCATGTTGAATAATCTTTTAAATGTGTCCTCAATTTATATTTTTATTTTTTCTATTACTGATGGGTATTTAGATAATCTCTACTTTTTAGCTACTAAAAGGAAATCCGTTGTAAACATATTTGTACATGTCTTTGGTAGATATAAACCCAGGATTTGGTTTTGAAAAATAATTTCCTAAATCCTTTGGAAGATTGCATTTGTAGCAATAGCTGTTTAATCTATATGCATTTTTACCAATCATGAATTTTCTCTAGAAAGACCTTCACTTTGTAAATGGTTAATAGGAGTGAAGGGGATCCATTCATCCAATATCTTCTTGTACAATGTACCAGGAAGACTGTGTACTCTTATAAATGCCAACCTTAAAACTCAAAGATAATGCAAATAAAGATAAGGACTCTTTACTATGTAAATCTCCACAGACACACACATATCACTACAAGGTAGTGCACATATGCTGTGTATCCTTTTGGAGACACTACTATATAGAATAGCACGACTTTGGTATAATTAAGATTTTCTATTGAATCGCTACTCTGTACCTTTGTAGCTACTTGTCCTTAAGCAAGTTATGTAATTACTTGTCTTAGTTTTCTCATTTAGAGAATAATATTAGTGCAAATCTTACAGGTGTGAAGATTGAATGAGACAGCAGATGTTAAATACCCAGAGTAGTGAATTTTCCTGAGGAATTTGCTAAGTACTTCAAGGAAGGTCAGGGCATAAAGCCTGGATGAGAAAGAAAGCATTCTCCCTAAGGGTGTGTGCATGAACAAAAGCATGAAAATGGCCATTTATTTGGCATCTTTCCGAAATGATGTATTGAAAAGTTTGACTAGAGCAGTGAATTTGTAAAAAATAGTAGCTATTGAACAATTTGGGTGGAGAGGCAGGTTGGGACCAAATTTAAACCTGCCAGGTTGAATGATTCAATGTTATCCTGCAAGGGAGTAATTTTTTTGTGCAATGCAAAAATGTTTAAGGGAAAGGCAGCTTGGCTACGCTGAAAAGTTTGAAAGGGGAGGAGACAAGAGGCACAGAAAATCTGTGGTTTTCATGGGTGAGTAGACTCTGTGGGATACTGTCGCACTTTCCAAAAGAAGATTCTATCGAACCAGTCAGGCAGACCTGTTCACTGTGCTCTTGTTGGTCCCCTGCTTTCGGTGATTTCCTTCCCTTTTCTCTCTGCCAACTCATGTTCCAATCTTCCTTCAGAACCTGGCTCAAGGTTCATCTCCACCAGGAGGCCTACTTGGTGTCTGGTCTATAACTGATTTTTAATCTGGGTCAATGATCTGTTAAAGAAAAATAGTCCTCCATTCTGACCTAGAGAAGTGACTGCTGAGAGATATGCCAAGTTTTGTAGACAGTGTTGAAAAACCACACCAATAGGGGTCAGATCAGCCACTCTCCAAAAGAAATCAGAGAGCGAATCTGCTGGAAATAAAATCAACCCTTCCTCATTATGTTTTCCTCTTTGTGTACTTTTCCTGGGTTGATGCCCAGGTCTGGGAAGAGGAGAATGGATACAGCTTGGAGTGGGTTAGCTCTGAGTTCTTGGCATCTGTGTTCTTGGATCCCACAGCCTTTGGAGCAGGAGGTGGTCAGGTCAGATTGGTTATAAGATTTTTAATTAATGCACAGATTATGCCCAGTGTACAGGTCTATATACAATAGAAAACTTTGCATCACATTAATTTATAAAAATTATGAGACTGCTCTTAGCCTTGTACTTATTTTGTGATTGCAGAGTAAAATAATTAGCTCTTCAACAGTTTTTAAGTTTGCAATTGGTTCAAATAACTTATTCAGTTCATTTCATGGTCATTTTAGTCAGTTTTCTTTCTATCAATTTTATTGTATCATTTACATAAAACAAAATTAATTCTTAAGGATATGGTTCAATGAGCTTCGACGAGTGTGTACAGTCACAAAACCACTGTCAGTGTCATTTTCATTATTCTTAAAACTTCCTTTATTCTCCTTTGCAGTAAATATCCTGCTTTAATTCCTATCTTCAGTCAATGGTCTGATTTTTGCAACTATAGTTTTCCTTTTTTCCAGAATGCTATGTAAATCAAATCTGGTTTCTTTCATTTAGCCTGATGCTTTTGAGATTTGCCCCTGTTGTTTCATTTATCGGTAATTTGGTGCTTTTTATTACTGAGTGGTATTCCACTGTAGGGATGTACAATAATTTGTTTATTAATTCACTAGTTGATGCACATTTGAGTCGTTTCCAATTTTTGCTAAGAATAAAGTTTCTATAAACATTTGCATGCAGCTTTTTTTTTTTTTTGAGACAGAGTCTCACTCTGTCAGCCAGGCTGGAGTGCAGTGGCATGATCTCTGCTCACTGCAACCTCCGTCTCCCAGGCTCAAGCAATTCTTCTGCCTCAGCCTCCCGAGTACCTGGGATTACAGGTTTGTGCCACGACGCCCGGCTACTTTTTGTATTTTTAGTAGAGACGGAGTTTCACCATGTTGGCCAGGCTGTTCTCGAACTCCTGACCTCAGGTAATCCACCCGCCTCGGCCTCCCAAAGTGCTGGGATTACAGGTGTGAACCACGGCGCCCAGCCGCATACAGGTCTTTACATGGATATATATTTTCATTTCTCTACAGTCCCAGGAATGGGACTGCTGGGTCATGTGGTAAGTGTATGTTTAACTTCATCAGAAACTGCCACACTGTTACCCAAAGCAGCTGTGCCATTTTGCATTCTCACCAGCAAAGCATAAAACTTCCAATTTCTCTGTATCTTTACCACTACTTGGTATTGTCAGTCTTTTACATTTTAGCTGTGTAGGCCGGGGACGGTGGCTCATGCCTGTAACCCCAGCACTTTGGGAGACTGAGGCGCGTGGCTCACTTGAGGTCAGGAGTTTGAGACCAGCCTGACCAACATGGCGAAACCTCTTCTCTACTAAACATACAAAAATTAGCCAGGCATGGTGGTGCATGCCTGTAATCTCAGCTACTCGCAAAGCTGAGGCAGGAGAATGGCTTGAACCTGGAGGCAGAGGTTGTGGTGAGTTGAGATTGCCACTGCACTCCAGCCTGGGCGATAGAGTGCGACTCCATCGCAAATAAATAAACAAATAAATAAATAATTAACTGTGTTTAATGGCATTTCATTGTGACTTTAACTTACATTCCTCTAATGAGTAATCATGTTAAGCCTCTTTTTCAGTGCTTATTTGACATGTATATTTTCTTTAGTGAGATGTATATTCAAACATGTTGTACTTTTTACTAATGGATTGTCTTATTGAGTTTTGAGTGTTCTTTATATATTCTAAATATGTTCTTTATCAGATATAAGTTTTGTTAATATTTCTTCCATGTAGCTTGTCTACTAATTTTCTTACGGTGTCTTTTGAAAAGCGGAAGTTTTAAATTTTGATAAATTTCAGGTTACCAGTTTTTTCTTTTATAGTTCATAATTTTTTGTCCTATATAAAAAATTTTTGCTTTACTCAAGACCATGAAGATTTTATCTTAGGTTCTACTTTAGGCATTTTATAGATTTAGATATATACATTATTTTTAAATTTTATTTATTGTTTTCTTTTTTTTACTGTCATGGAAAATCAGGTTTTTATTTTTCCAAAAATTGCACCAAAGTAAAGCAAAGCTCTAGTTGATGTAGGTGTGTTGTGTAGGCATTAGCAGTAGCGCCCTCACCAAGCACTCATTGGACAGTAGCGCAACCCCAAGGAAGGAATAGTTAGCTCTACAAATCTTTAAATTCATGGCTATAATCCATTTCAAGGTAATTTTTGTGTAGAGTGCAAGGTCAAGGCTGAAGTGTTTTTTTGTTTGTTTTTGTTTTTGTTTTTTTCATGTGGGTATCAATTGTTTTAGAGGCTTTTGGCTTTAAAACACTATCCTATCCTCATTGAAATAACTTGGTTCCTTCAGTGCAAATCAATTGACTGTATATATGTAGGCCTATTACTGTTCCCATGGGTCGATATGACTATGTTTATGCCAATAATCTACCACAATGACTGATTACTGTAGCTTTGTAGTAAGTCTGGAAGTCAGGTGGTATAATTCCTCCAAATTATTTTTCTTTTCCAAAACTATTTATCCTAGGTCCTTTGCATTTCCATATAAATGTTACAGTCAGTTTGTCAGTTTCTAAAAACTTGCTGGAATTTTGCATGGGATTGCATTAAACCTATAGGTCAATTTGGGTAGAATTGCCTCAACAATACTGGGCCTTCTGATCCATGTACACAGTTTATCTTTCCATTGACTTCAATCTTCTTTAATACCTTTCAGCAATATTTTGTAATCTTCAGTGCATGAACTTCGGACACACTTTGTTAGATATACCATGAAATATTTTATAGTTTTGAGGCTATTTTAAATAATGTTTAAAAATTTTGGTTTTCACTTATTCATTGCTACTCTTTAGAAACACAAATAACTTTTATATGTTGACCTTGTAATTTCTGGGGCTGCTATCACAAACTATCACAAACTGGAGGGCTTAAAACAACATAAATTTATTCTTTCACAATTCTGAAAGGCTGGAAGTCCAGAATCAAAGTGCCAGCAAATATGGTTCTTTTCTGGAGGCTCTGAGGGAAGCATGTCCCATGCCTCTCTCCTAGCCTCTGGTGGTTGGCAGCAATGCCTGACAGTCCTGTCTTGTAGCTGCATCATTCCAGTCTCTGCCTCTACTGTTACATGGCATTCTCCCTCTGGGTTAGTCTCTGTGTCCAAATTTCCCTCTTCTTGTAAAAACAGCAGTCACCGAGTTAAAGACTCACCCTGATCTAGTAAGTCTTCATCTTAACTCATTACATCTGCAAAGACCCTATTTTCAAATAAGGTCACATTCACAGGTACTGGAGGTGAGGCCTTGAACATACATTTTGGGGAGACACAGTTCAACCCACAACACTTGTGTCCTGCAGCCTTGCTAAATTCACTTACTAGTTCTCGTATATTTTCCTGCAGATTATTTGGGGTTTTCTATATGGATGATCAGTCAGTTCACTTTTGACAAAACACCAGAGCCACGTACAAACAGAGGTTTCTCTATATTAACCACTTCTCTTGTGTTATTGCCGTAGAGTTCGAGGTTTTTTTTTTAAAAAACTGTTTCTGTTGATTCCAATCTTGACTAATCATGTTGAGTCTCTTTTTCAGCACTTATTTGACATGTATATTTTCTTTGGTGAGATGTATATTCAAATATTTTGTACTTTTTGCTAATGGATTTTCTTATTGAATTTTGAGAGCTCTTTATATATTCTAAACATGTTCTTTATCAGGTATAAATTTTGCCAATATTTTCTCCTAGTATGTGCTTGTCAACTAATTTTCTTACAGTGTCTTCTGAAAAGCAGAAGTTTTAAATTTTGATAAATTTCAAGTTATCAGGTTTTTCTTTTATAGTTCATAATTTTTTTGTCCTATATAAAAAATCTTAAGATCACGAAGATTTTGTCTTATGTTTTACTTTAGGCACTTTATAGTTTTAGCTCTATAAATCTTTTTAAAAATTTTTATTTATTCTTTTCTTTATCATGGAAAATCTGGTTTCCTTTTTTCCAAAAATTGCACCAAAGTAAAGTAAAGCTCTAGTTGATGGTGGTGTCTTGTGTAGGTGTTAGCAGTAGTGCCCTCACTGTGCACTCACTGGACAGTAAGAAACCTTAAGTTGACTTTTCTAAATTCTTTCAAGCTTCTCTTTATACTAGGTGCTGTCCATGTCATCACATGTTTTTCCAACTGTGTAGCAGAGTGGTGGATGAGAATGAAGTGAGTGAGGCATGTGCTCCAGCTGCAAAACTTAAGGAGACACCAAGACTTTGGAAATCAAGATAAATAATACCTTTATGCAATATTTTAAAAGTAGACATTCACATAACAATCC
The DNA here is from genome assembly GCF_000951035.1 of Colobus angolensis palliatus. NCBI lineage: Eukaryota > Metazoa > Chordata > Mammalia > Primates > Cercopithecidae > Colobus > Colobus angolensis. Next base: position 28,975,950 of record NW_012120709.1, on the reverse strand, counting down.
ATGATGAACAAAATATCAACCATATAAATAAAGATAGAGGATTTTGCCCTGCATTCACATGACCCTGCCTCACTCGCTTCACCCTAAATCTGGCCCTGCTGTCTTGATTGCTATCAGCTGCTCTTTCTGAATGTGATCAATGTCAGCGAAACAAATTATAAGGTGTTTAGCATGGCTTCAGGCACCAATTTTGCCAAGCTCAATACAAATCTTTTTTCTCCTACTTTCACCTGATTTAGTCCTGTGGTTCAGTTAGTTCTCAGTCTTCCAGTTCTCAGTCTTCCACTCTTTTTTTAAAATTATTATACTTTAAGTTCTAGGGTATATGTGCACAACGTGCAGGTTTGTTACATAGGTATACATGTGCCATGTTGGTTTGCTACACCTATTAACTGATCATTTACATTAGGTATTTCTCCTAATGCTATCCCTCCCCCTGCTCCCTACTCCATGGCAGGCCCCGGGGTGTCATGTTCCCCGCCCTGTGTCCGAGTGTTCTTGTTGTTCAATTCCCACCTACAAATGAGAACGTGTGGTGTTTGGTTTTCTGTCCTTGTGATAGTTTGCTCAGAATGATGGTTTCCAGCTGCATCCATGTCCCTGAAAAGGACATGAACTCATTCTTTTTATGGCTGCATAGTATTCCATGGTGTATATGTGCCACTATCCAGAATCTACAAAGAACTTAAACAAATTTACAAAAAAAAACAAACAACCCCATCAAAAAGTGGACAAAGGGTATGAACAGACACTTCTCAAAAGAAGACATTTATGTAGCCAACAGACACATGAAAAGATGCTCATCAACACTGATCATCAGAGAAATGCAAATCAAAACCATAATGAGATACCGTCTCACGCCAGTTAGAATGGTGATCATTAAAAAGTCAGGAAACAACAGATGCTGGAGAGGATGTGGAAAAATAGGAATGCTTTTACACTGTTGGTGGGAGTGTAGACTAGTTCAACCATTGTGGAAGATTGTGTGGTGATTCCTCAAGGATCTAGAACTAGAAATACTATTTGACCCAGTGATCTCATTACTGGGTATATATCCAAAGGATTATACTCTTCCATTTTTTTAAGGAAATGATACCTGTTGTGATAGGTTACATGTACAGGCTTGGTTTCAGGTCAAAGTCACAATTTCAGAGCATATTCTGGATATATGCTGGATATATGAGAGTATATGTCCAATCCACAAGCCATACAGGAGAATTAGAATAGATTTACATACAAAAAGCTATCTACATTCTTTCTGCTCTGCTTGTCTAATTTCTACCATCACGTGCCCTGTCTCCCAGCAATGTTATTGTGCCAAAGGTGGAGAGCTGACCCACAGTGAGCCTATTGCATTTTCTTGTCTTTTAATTTGGAATCTGGTTTCAGAAATCATGTAGTAAGAACCATGTGGAGAGGAATTGGAACATCCAAACTCCCAAGCTGTTTTGCACCCACATTCTAACTTGTGCACTGAGAAGCAGAGAAAGTTTATTAGCAAAGGGAAAAGTCTGATGCAGAGAGGCAGGGACGAGAGATAGAGAGGTAGAGTCAGACTTGGCTTCCTAACGGTTTTCCAGTTCATACTTTCAATCTCTTCCTGAGATCTAACTATCCCTTCTTTTGAATTCTGTGAGATACCACATCATTCATGTAACAAACACCACGGCTCCAGTTTTTTTTCTTATACTTCGAATTTGCTTTCATTAGTCCAAATTAGAGAACCTTGGCTAATATGCTGTTTCCAACTTTCGAAATTAGGTGCTTTATCCTCCCTGGGATTCTAAGGAAACTTTTGCAAACTGCTCTTTCCAGTGCTTTTCCCTTGTTAAAATCATTTCCTTTAGGAATACAGTTATTCTTTTCTTTTTTTTTTTAAAACTTTATTTCCATTCTTCTTTCTTTTATACATTTCCCTGGTGATCCTCATGCTCACCTCATTTACATGGTTCCCAAGTTTACTCTTCCATTATATTGTGTTTTTTCTTAGCATGTTTTTGGTCTATCCCATTGTTAGTGTTTATTAAGTATCTGCATTGTGTAAAAGATACAGAGTCAGATTTCTCTTATTTTCCACCCTATTCATTACCCAAGGTCAATTTAAATATTATTTTCAACCATACTGCCAAAAGCAATCTACAAATTCAAGGCAATTACCATCAAAATACCACTGTCATTCTTCACAGAATTAGAAAAAACAATTCTAAAATCCATATGGAACCAAAAAAAGAGCCTGCATAGCCCAAGCATGACTGAGAAAAAAGAACAAATCTGGAGGCATCACATTACTTGATTTAAACTATACTATAAGGCCATATCACCAAAACAGCATGGTACTGGTATAAAAATAGGAACATAGACCAAAGGAACAGAATAGGGAACCCAGAAATAAACCCAAATGCTTACAGCCAACTGATCTTCAACAAAGCAAACAAAAACATAAAGTGGGGAAAGGATGCCCTATTCAACAAATAGTGCTAGGATAATTGGCAAGCCACATGTAGGAGAATGAAACTGGATCCTCATCTCTCACCTTATACAAAAATCAACTCAAGCTGGATCAAGAACTTAAATCTAAGACCTGGGACTATAAAAATTCTAGAAGGTAACATCAGAAAAACCCTTCTAGCCATTAGCTTAGGCAAGGATTTCATGACTAGGAACCCAAAAGCAAATGCAATAAAAACAAAGATAAGGCTGGGCATGGTGGCTCACACCTGTAATCTCAGCACTTTGGGAGACTGAGACAGGTGGATCACCTGAGGTCATGAGTTCAAGACCAGCCTGGCCAACATGGTGAAAACCCATCTCTACTAAAAATACAAAAATTAGCCGGGCGTGGTGGCAGGTGCCTGTAATCCCAGGTACTGAGATTCTCCTGCTGAGCAGGAGAATCGCTTGAACCTGGGAGGTAGAGGTTGCAGCCAGCTGAGATTGTGCCATTGCACTCCAGCCTGCGGGACAAGAGTGAGACTTCATCTCAACAAAACAAGAAACAAAGATAAATAGCCTGGGCTTAATTAAACTAAAGAGATTTTGCACAGCAAAAGGAATAGTCAGCAGAGTAAAAAGACAACCCACAGAGTGGGAGAAAATCTGCACAATCTATACACCTGACAAAGGACTAATATCCAGAATCTACAACAAACTCAAACAAATTAGCAAGAAATAAACAATCCCATCACAAAGTGGGCTAGGGACATGAATAGATAATTCTCAAAAGAAGATATATAAATGGCCAATACACATGTGAAAAAATGCTCAACATCACTAATGATCAGGGAAATGCAAACCAAAACCACAATGTGATACTACCTTACTCCTGCAAGTATGGCCATAATCAAAAAATCAAAAGATAATAGATGTTGGCAGGGATGCAACAGAGAGGGAACACTTCTATGCTGCTGGTGGGAATGTAAACTAGTTCAACCATCATGGAAAACAGTGTGAAGATTCCTTAAAGATCTAAAAGTAGAACTACCATTTGATCCAGCAGTCCCACTACTGGGTATCTACTCAAAGGAAAAGAAGTCATTATACGAAAAAGATATTTGCACACTCATGTTTATAGTAGCATAATTTGCAATTGCAAAAATGTGGGACCAACTCAAATGCTCATCAATCAACAAGTGGATAAAGAAACTGATATATATATATATATCATATATGTACATATATATGTATATATATATACACACACATATGTACACACACACTCATAACAGAATATTACTCAGTCATAAAAGGAATAAATTATGGCATTTGCAGCAACCTGGATGACATTGGAGACTATTATTCTTAGTGAAGTAACTCAGGAATGGAAAACTAAACATCGTATATTCTCACTCATAAGTAGTAGCTAAGTTATGAGGATGCAAAGGTATAAGAATGATACAATGGACCTTGGGGACTCAGGGGGAAAGGGTAGGAAGGGGATGAGTGATAAAAGATTACAAATTGGGTGCAGTGTATACTGCTCAGGTGATGAGTGCACCAAAAATCTCACAAATCACCACTAAAGAACTTAGTCATGTAACCAAACACCACCTGTTCCCCAATAATCTATGGAGGTAAAAAATTAAAAAAAAAAAATCAGTTGGGCATGGTGGCTTACACCTGTAATCCCAGCACTTTGGAAGGCTGAGGTGGGTGGATCGCCTGAAGTCAAGAGTTTCAGATCAGCCTGGCCAACATGGTGAAACCTCATCTCTAGTGAAAATACAAAAATTAGCTGGGTGTGGTGGTAGGTGCCTGTAATCCCAGCTACTTGGGAGGCTGAGGGAGAAGAATTGTTCGAACCTGGAGGCAGAGGTTGTAGTGAGCCAAGATAATGCCATGGCACCCCAGCCTGGGCAACGAGCAAAACTCTGTCTCAAAAATAAATAAATACATTAATAAAAAAAATGATTTCCACTATGAGCCTGTCTCACCAATCTCTTTTTTTCCTTCAGAAAGAATATGGACAGCTCTTTGTATATAAATATATTTGAATTTTCCTCTATTATATCCCCTCCAGGCAAGGAATCATATGTTACTCATGCTTGCATTATGAGCACTTAACATATAGGAAGTGATGGGAAGGGCTGGTTGGATAAATTAGCGAATTAATGAAAAGGGTGGCCTACTTTGCCACATACGAAATTGGGGAACATACTTGGTCCCAAATATCCCTTAAACATTAGGTTCTTCTGGTCTCTGCTATTCTAATTCCCGTTCTTTTCCCATTTTGCCCTGTTTCCCCAGATGATCTCAGTTACTGCCATGACTTGAGTTACCATCTGCCATATGTGAGTCCATCCTGAGTCTATATTTTTAGTCCAGATTGTCTCCGGAAAGCTAGACCCATAATTCTAATTACTTATCAGGAAGCACCAGCAGGTGCTTCTGCAGGCACCTCAGACTCAGTTTAGTCTGCCAAATCCACCCACTTCATTCCATCCTCCCTCTCTTCCTTCTTTTTCTCCTTCTTCTCTGATGTTCCCTAAACAATGAATGGCAGCATTACTCTGTCAATTGCACAAACACCAGTGGATGGTTAACACAGAGCACATTGCCTGGTGCCTAGTAAGCACTCAATTAATATTTATTGAGTAAATAAATGCCACACACTAAAATGGTCAAATCAGTAGAAAATGATAGATTTGATGATTACATTCAGAAATAATCTTAGACTTAATAGTAAAAAGCTAGAATGAGAATAAGCCCTGGGAATTTCCTGTCTTTCACTTTTGCTGCCTTTGAAACATTAAGCAAACCAACATCGCTCATGAGGTGTGACTTGAAGATCAGACCAAGAGGCTTATTATTTGTGATCCTCCATGAAACTGTCTGCAATGGTTTCCTTTAGACAAATGGGACTTTGTCATTATGCCCGATTGTGGACAGTCTTTATATACATGCCAAGGTAAATTTTTCTGAGGTAAGCTTATAGGGATTGAGGACATAGTGTGTATTATTCTACTGGGAATAAGGCTGATAACTAAACGTTCATTCTTCTATCCCAGGCTAATATCTGAGGCATCAGTGGCAGGGAAACAGCATGAGCTTTGGGCGTCATACTAGTTTGAGTCTGAATTCCAGCTCCTCCATTTATCAGCTTTGTGACTTTGAACAAGTTACTTAAGTTTCCCGAATCTCACTTTCATCTATAATATGGAGAAAATATTATGCATAGCATAGGGTTATTTGAAAGTAGATATGTAATAAGTTAAGCATAGTCTCTGAAACAAGGGGTGCTCACTAAATGTGAGCTTTCTTCCCTTGCCTTGTTAGATGTGTGGTGATCTCTAATTAGGTTACTCAACTCACCTTGATTGTCAGTTTCCTCATCAGTGAATGAAATAATTACACTATCCACAGAGTTGATATGAGGACTGAGTGATAGTGTTTTAAAGTGACTATCACGTGATACATAGTGATTAATCACTACTAGATCCCTCTCTTTCTTCCTTCTCAGCAGGGCATGGGAAATGCCTGACTGTATTTTAAGTTTGTCGGAACTTCTAGGTGATCTAGCAAGATATGGACATGGAATATTGTTGCTTTGCTCATGTGTATAATACAATACTGCTCAACAGAAACGAAAAATAGAGGAAACTTGCCATCTTCTCTAGGTGACAGTTGCATGCCCCAGCCGATATCATCAGATTTTCCTTGGGGTTTTTCATCAGGGTGCATGTAACCAATGGCAAAGGATGAATGCCTGAGAAGTCTTATTGGTTACTTGGGGGATGCCACGTCCTCTGACTGGTGTAAGCATCAGCCAATCCTCACCCACGTATTAACAGCACTTCAGTTATTAATCAGGCAGCTGCTGACTTTGGCTAAATCAAGGTATCTTGCCCGACCCTGTGGACTACTCTCTATTCCTTCCTCCCTTCATTCTGCACAATAACCACCTCCCTACACCCCAACTATACGAATACCATTTTGTCAAGAACTGAGTCCATTCCCTTCAAACCCTCAGGACGTTGAGCTTTCTGCTGCTAGCAACTACAATAGTTACAGAAATGACTTATTTCTTTAGAAACACATGACTCTAGTAATGAGGAAGCTAGTATAACTTCAGTGAGTATGCCTTTATAATGATATGAGTTGGGGAATAGGCATACATGGAGGCCGGTTTCTCTAGCAGGTGCCACACATTGAGATGATAACCATTGTGAAAAGCTATTTTCCAGGACAGGTGGGGTAACAGATGAATCTCACCAAATCTCATTGGCTTTACTATTACAGAACCTGTCAATAATCAGCTTACCTTTAACTGGTTGCCTCAGAAGCCTCCCTGTTTGAAATGCTCTGGGTGTGGAAAGAATGGGGGCTGGTAGATGAGTTTGACTAGTAAGAAGAGGGAGTGGAGCGGAGCCCATGGCAGCGGAGGCCATAGGGGGAGTTTCCATGTAAGAAACTTTTCGTGTCTGGGAGCAAACGATTTATTACCCAAACCTCCCACTTGCTTGATAGATTGCTGTTGGCATCTGTGTTATTGGAAAAAAAAAAAAAAAAACAAAAAAAACAGACCTTGCTTCTTAGAAAAAAAAAATTGGTGAGACAAATACAGGACATTCAAATACAGCAGTGGGAAGGAAAAGAAAAGGGAAAATGCACTTGGCAAGAATTCAGAGAGAGCGACAGCCAATTGTCTTTATTGAAATGGCATTGAATTACAAACTCAAAGGAGGTAGTGGCGTCTCTTTTAGTAGAGAAATAAAAAACCATGCCATCCCTACCCAGTAAACTGTGTAGGGAAAACATTAACAACAACTCTGTGCAAGGTAGTTTTTTTTGTTTCGTTTTTTTCTTTTCTTATCTCCAAACAAAGAGATCTGTGCTTGCTACCGAAACACCCTAAATATACTGTCCACATACCCTGGTGGTTACATCCCCCTCAAGAGGGTGACTGGACTAGGCCAACCCTCTGCCCCCAACCCCCTTCTGTTGGAGGCTTTCAGTCTGATATGTCCCGCCTCTCTGCCCCAGCAGAGCACGGTCCCCAAAGCCCCGCAGATGCAGCACGTTTCCAGAACGTGCACTTTCGCAATGGGCGGCATCTCTCGCTCTCTGATGAACGGTCAAAAATGAGATTCTGGATGAGAACAATTAGAAACTTTAATTACCCTCCAGGCATCTCACAATTATAAGCCACATTCTTATTTTTATAAGGAATTAGCTACAGATTGGATAGTGCTTGTCATGCTTTGAAACATTTCCTGCGTCTTTCTGGCATCACTGTTCTTGTTAGAATGCTGGCGCTTCTTACATCCCCACTAGCGCGCGCTCCCCCCACCCCCCCCACCCCCGCTGCCCACCTCTCTCTGTCTCTGTATATGTATATGTATATGCATATTTTTGGGGGGCTTGCCAATTCCCGCACCTTCACATACATTACCCGTCCTTTCATCTCCAAGATGACCTGAAATGACCTTTTGCTTGGCACGAGACGTGATTCAACTGATAATAAAAGAGTTTGGGGGGAGGGTAGGGGCGGTGTCTGTCTGCGCCCGGCTGAGGAAGAGCCAGGAGAGGGCCGGAGAAGGGGGGTACCATATCCATTTAAAGACGAATGCTGCTGCTGCCTTTCGTTGTGCTATTTCCTGTAATTAATTTTCCACATATCACCTATTACACGAAAATAAAAGTTTTTTTTTTTTTTTTTTAAGGCATACCACTCTCTTTGTTTAACCGGAGATCCTGGGCTGTTTAGAGGTGGCGGTGGTGGGAGCGGAGGAGGGAGAGTGGGGTGGGGGGCAGGCCGGGGGAGCCTGGGTGTCCCCCCGCAGAGAGGCCCGAGCTCTCCGCCGGAATGTGGGGTCGGAACCCCGTAGCTTTCTTTCTTTCTGCCTGGGTGTTTGCTGCTGGGAGCTTCTTTTCAAAGCGACGGCGCCTGCTAAGGTTCCCGCACACAGTTCCCTTCCATTTTCCATCTGCAGCTTTGAGGGGTGTGGGCTTTTCCCAAAGCCTTTATTTCTTTGTCGTTTTAGGAAGCCTCGATTTTTGCACTGACTCCAGAACTCCAAATGGATGCCGATAGCAAGTCTCATCGATCGTCCCCCTCCCCCTTCTTACATAGGGAGAAAAAAAAAGAACAAACTCTTTATTTGGATACTCGGCGAGGTTGTGGGAGTTGCCACAGCAACAGCTCTGAACCTTGCACAGCAAAAGGCTCTTATTGTAGAGTGTCCTGCCTTCCAAAAGATCTCCTCTTTAAAGAAACACTGCTAGCGATACTCTATCAGTTTGGTGTGTGTGTACATTGACATATCATCGACGCCATTTGAAGAGACAAAGGCGAGGGTTTACTTGGGTGGTTCATAAGATAATTTTAGTCAAGCTTGACCAGATGAGATGTGAGAAGAGAAAAATGGACTATGAAGTCACGCGGGGACCTGAGATTAGAGAACTTCCTGCCCAGAGTCTTGTGAAATGGTAGAAAGTATTCTAAAGGTGTCCTGTTCCTTCTGGAGGTCATAGCTTGCGTGTGAACTGGCGGGGGTGATTATGCAGCCTCCCTGTCACCCTCTTCTGCCCTTGTGGAGGGATCTTAGACATGAGATAGATGCTCTGAGCTCAGACACGTGAGGAACTCAGCTTCCTGGGTTCCAGGAAGAACTTCTTTTCCCTGAAGTGCCTCATAGGCTGGAAGTTCCATGAAAAGCAAGAGGTTGCTCCACAGTCCCAGTTTCATACCTTCTGGCTTTCCTTGGAAACCATGAAATCATTAATGCCTCATAGATATTAATATTTGCTAGTCACTACAGACATAAAGGTACAATTAAAGACTGGTCCTTAGCCCCTGCCCTCAAGGAGCTTTCAGTCAAGATGTGGAATAGGCAAACAGATAAATACAGGGGAGAAGGAGTGACTATGGGGCTGCCAGATTCATTAAAGCCACCAGCATGATCCCCATTCATTTCTTAGTTCATGGAATGCCTGACAGAATGCCAGTCAACATCCCTTTCCTTTCCTTCTTCAAAAGTGCCTCCTTATAGGAAAAATTGTCATTCTGGGCAGATGGGTGCTAGGAAGTTGGCCTTGAGAGTCACACTGTGGAAGGGCACTGCTATCATCTTCAGTGAAAACCTCAGCCCAATTTCCAAACTGCTGTAGAAAAGGAAAAATACTAATATTACTGAGTACCTTCCATGTGCCATACATGATGCTATTTATTATAATAAATAACACCTATAATAAATGCTATTTATTAAACCTAGAGTAGTAAATGCTATTTTACCCCTACAATAAACACTATTTGTTATCCTATTGAATCCTCATGCAGTCTTTCACATGTAGTACCTGGTTTTTTTCTGAGCCACAGAACATAGGAAATGGTTTGAGTGACTTGTTTTGTCAATTACCCCAAGGATGGTGCATAACTAATACCATTCTATATGATAGAAGAGAAATTGATTCCCTTTATACAATGAATGCTTGAAGGCATTAGTTTTAATTCCCTCTCAGAGTCCCTCTTGAGAAAGTTATGAAGTATTCTAACTTAACAGACAAGGAAACAGAGACTCAGGGAAATTGCTCAAGATCACACAGCCAACAATGCCAACAACAGTGGAAATTTCCTTTTTGACTCAAAAATTTATACTCTTTTGAGATAGCGTGAATAGATGGCTCTATACTTCCATTTGACTGTTTAAAAAAAAATAGAGGCTGGGTGCGGTGGCACTTTGGGAGGTTGAGGCAGGTATATCACCTGAGGTCAGGAGTTCGAGACCAGCCAGGCCAACATGTGGAAACCCTGTCTCTACTAAAAATACAAAAATTAGCTGGTCGTGGTGGCACATGCCTGTAATCCCAGCTACTTGGGAGGCTGAGGCAGGAAAATCACTTGAACCTGGGAGGTAGAGGTTGCAGTGAGCCAAGATCACACCACTGCACTCCATCATGGGCCACAGAGCGAGACTCTGTCTCAATAAGTAAATAAATAGAAAGTTAAGGTTAGAATTTTCAGTGACTGACAGTCATACAGACTTAAAGAGTTAGTTTGATTAGAAGCTCTACAAAGACAAGAACTGACTCTTTTTTTCTTCAATAATATCTTTCTTGGAATTATCTGTCCAATTAAGCAAATATTATTACTAAGAAAGCCATCATTCATAGTGAAGGGAACCCCTTGCTTTTAATAACTCAAACCATTGCCACTCAGCCTGACCACTTACCAGACTTAACCTCACATGACCTTTAAAATCAAACGTATCTTCAAAGACTGGAGACATTCGTCATTGAAATCAAAGAACAAGCCTTTAGCTCTAGGGCCATTGCAAAAGAAGAGCTAGTTAACTCTTGCTAGCAATAGTGACTTGTTTGGCAAAGGTGAGCGCTTTTAAAAGCATCAGAGTCATTTGTAAGAGTTTTTCTATGACCTCTTCTTTTGTACAGTAAATTCTCAGTTCAGACCCTGCATCCTTGGGCAAATTACTCAACCTCTCTATTCCTCTTTCATTTTTTTTTTTTTCTTTTAAGATAGGGGCTTGCTCTGTCACCCAGGCTGGAGTATAGTGGCACAATCATGGCTCACTGCAACCTTGAACTCTTGGGCTCAAGTGATCCTCCTGCTTCAGCCTCCTGAGTATGTGGAGCTACAGGCATGCACCACCATGCCTTGCTAATTTTTTAAAGTTTTTTGTAGAGATGGGTCTCACTGTGTTGCCAAGGCTGGTCCCAAACTCCTAGCCTGAAGCAATCTTCCCATCTCAGCCTCCCAAAGTGTTGAGATTACTGGCATGGGCCACCTCGCCCATCTGACCCCATTATTCCTTAATTTTACATGAAAAGTGGAGGAATAGTAACATTTATGACATAGGATTGTGGTAAGGATTACCCTGAGATTAAGCATGTACAGCATTTAGCACAGTACCTGGCTCATATGAAATGCTATTTATTATGCTATGAGTATGCTAATTATTATCATCACTTTTATTTATATTAGAATTGATTGATTAAAATGGATAGTTGACATTTTCTTTCCCATGCCATGGGTGGACCCTAAGCTATATTGTGAAGTTGATAAGTCTTTTATTTTTCAACTCTCTGTTTTTCTCTCACCATGTCACTCCTTTTCTTATTTTTAAACATCCATTTATCCTGGCATTCTCCTTCTTCCTTCCCTAGCCTGCTCAAACAAAACAAAAAAATCTTGTTCTGAAAATGGCTCTGTGATTAATCATTTACATTAGGGATCAGCAAGATTTTTCTAGAAAGAGCCAGATAGTAAGTATTTCAGGCTTTGCAGGCTGTACAATCTCTGTTGCAACGGCTCATCTCTGATGTTGCAGTGCAAAACCAGTCATGGCCAATACATACATGAAAGAGGGGGACACGTTCTGATAAAACTTTATGGACACTGAAGTTAGTTGAATTTCTTGGAATGTTTACATGTCACAAAATATTATTCTTTTATTTTTTTCAAGCATTTGTAAATATAAAAAACATTCCTGCCTGTATTGATGCATATATTGCTGACCCCCAATGTATACTTGACCATGAGTTCAATCACTATGACATGCTCAGGAATATTGCATTTTATATTTTCAAGTTCCGTAAGAATATACAGGAAACTCTACTTCGGAGGCAGTGGCATGAATAGTGTATGTGCTAATGGCAGCCTCCTCCCTTGGCTCTCTTTGGAAAGGAAACCTGGCAGAGTGACCCAGGTTGGCCAACTGAAGATATTCATTTACTGGAAAACATCCAGGCGTTTGGGAAGAGGCAGCAAAAAGAGCACTATTTGTGATGTCGAACTTGGCTTCAATCAAATTTGGATTCTAACCCCTTAGTGGTGTTTTCATTTGTGCAAGTCACTTAAAGTCCTTACACTTCAATTTTCCTAACTATAAAAGTAGAAATAATAATGCCTGTCTCGAAGAGTATGAGACTGAATTGTATGTAGTCACTCTATGTGACAATGTATATTAAGAGGATGACAATTACAACATGGTGGACATTTCATAAATGCTTGAAGAGAATTAACAGGCACTCAGCTCATGTTTCCTTCAATCATTTATCGGTGGGGGAAGGAGGGTTCAATTTTTGCTGTTGTGAAATACAAGAATAGGAAGGTTGGACGTGGTGGTACTTCTGGTATTTAAAAAAAGGTTCTCTGACCTTTTGTGGGGGGGCAGGTGCAGGGACTAGTGAGAAGACAGGACATTTTTGGCACAGAAAAAAATAGACCTTTTAACCCAAGTGAAATGCAATCTTGTACTGCAGAAGCAGTGGCTCTGCCATCAGGTTAGGGCTCAGATCAAGATGACACTGATTTATGAAAGGACAATCAAAGTGTCAGTGCTATTTCTGGACTGGTGTCTTCAGGTAGGCGTCCATTATTACTCATGTAGGCACCGAGAGAAAACTTTCCCTTCACCTTCTGAAGGTTCGCCGAAAAATCAACTGAAAGCATGCAGATTAATAAGAGAAAAGGCATTCAAATTTATTAACGTGCACATGGAGGAGAACGATGGAGTGATTACTTCAGTAGGGTAGAGAAGCTTATACATGATACCATCTTGAGATTACAGACAGAATGGGGGCTTGGATCATGGCAAGACAGGTTATGGGAGGGGAAAAGAGGAGGCCTGGCTAGCAAAGGTGGTCTTGTTACGTAGATGAAATCTCACAGGTAGCAGCCCTCAGAGAAAAATAGATGGTGAATGTTTCTTTCAGACCTTTAAAGGTATTAGACTCTCTGTTAACTTTTCTCAGATCAGGCAAGGGAAGACCATCAGAGAAAGACTGGCTGCATCAACGGAGATTTTCTCTACAAGTGCAAGTCTCCCTCACAAAAGGCAACTTTGCAGGGCTACCCCTATTTGCAGGCCTTCTGAACAGCCATCTCAAAATATGTTAAAGAAATATATTTTGGGGTGAAATACTTTAATTTTCTTCACTTGGTTCCCACATGAATCAGGGTTTTAGAAAGTGAATCAGGACTGCTCGAGAAGGTCTGTTTGTGCAGATAAGGGAGGTGTTTTCACATGTGCGTGTGTGTGTGTGTGTGTGTGTGTGAGAAAGAGAGAGAGGGAAAAGCATACTTTTCTACTCACTGATAAATCTTACGGATGAAGAAAAACAGAAGCAGTGTGGCCTGGAAGTTTAGAAACACAGTGGAGGCAGCCCATTCTAAAGATGGTACTCTTTCACAGTACCAGGTCCCGAACTGAGGGAAAAAGACTCCTTTTGTCTTGAGGGAGCTTGCAGGTGCACATTTTTTAATATATGACAATTGAGGTTAATTTGTATTAAAATAATTTATGTAATATTTCTGATAAATAGATGATTTTTAATATAATTAAAGAAATTGACCTTGAGCATACAAAAAACGTTTTTTCTTTCTGAGTTGATCGACATGTAAATATGATGGAAGCACAGTTTTTATTTAAGATACGATCTGGGTTTAGTTTCTCATGATTTAAGATTTTCTTAAAGTTAAAAAATTTCTATATGAATTACATGAGTTCAGTAAGTTATTTCTACAAATTGGTTAAGAAGTAAAAGAATATTGAATAATATTTAACTATATGAACTTGTATGAATGCATATCTTTCAAAAAGGGTTAAGCTTGTGAATTCTTGTAATGCTGCAAATTGTATGGACATAATATATTAGCTTACATTGTAATTTCCAGATCTTTAGCCAACTTTAGACTAATATTCAATTGAATTAACAGATAAACTTTGGATATATGGGCAATTTATAAGTAAGACAAATATGCAAATATTGGTTACTAAATATAGTTTTAATTTCCTCTGCTCTTTATTTTACATATGTAAATGACTATAGCTTAACAGGGTATGCAAATGTCTTTAAGTGATACAATATATATGCTTATTTTTTCACCTTAAAATTTGTTAAAATAATATAAATGCTTGTGGAAGAAATTAACTGGATTGTTTCTGTTTCCTGTCTCAGGTCTAGAAAAACAAAAGCTGCTTACAATATAAATTGTTGAGACAATATTAGGTACAATAATTTTGGAGAAATATGAATATGTATATCAGATAATGAATGTGGTTTATTTGCTTTTTAAGAAAATTGTTACAGTTTATTAGCATGGTAAATTCAATTATATATATGTTCACACACCCTTACATACATACATGCATTGTTTTAATCTATTTTTGCAGTTAAGTATTTGTATAAGTCTAAATACATACATATAAAGGTATATTAAGATTAATTCAAAATATTGAAAATTAAAAAAAATGTAATTTTAAGGCAAATCCTAAATGTAAAAGGTCTGAGGAAGGCAAAATTTGTTTGCTCAAGTTGGTAATGCTGGTGTTGAGTTTGAAGGAAACAATGATTTAAAAAAGAAAATTATATACAAAATTGACTCTATGCTAATGGATTTATTCCAAAAATAAAAAGAAAGGAAAGGCTCATGAATCCTCTCCTGCAAGTTGTTGTATGGATGCCTGTCTCTGTCTGTTTGGGCTGCTATAGCAAAATATCATAGACAGAGGGACTTTATAGTCCTGGAGTCCTAATTCAGTGTCTGGTGAGGGCCCTCTTCTCTCTGTATCCCCATGTATCAAAAAGAGATCATCTCTCTTACGTCTCCTCTTATAAAGGCACTAATCCAATCATGAGAATTCTACTCTCATGACCTAATTATGTCCCAAAGACCTCCAAATACCATTACCCTGGGAATTAGGGCTTAAACATATGCATCTCAGGGGAACATGAACATCCAGTTCATAGCAATAATAATATATATACAAAGTGTAAAATGAGGATTTGGGCTTTCTTTAGAAAAAAATGACCAAATTATTCTGTGTCTAGATAACAGATATTTTTTCAGTCACAAAAAAGATTCTATTAAATCCTGAAACTTTTGGAATATTTTGAATTGCTTTGACAGAAAGTTCCCTTTTTTGTTGACAAAAATTAAGTTTTTTAGTAATCATTGTTACTTTTTCTTGTGAGTTAAAAATATTTCTTTATAACTATTTTTTTTTGTCTTTGAATATCCTGACCTATGTCTATTTTGTTGCCTTTGATACCTCTTCTTGACTTTCCATTTCTAAGGTAAAATCACCAAATCAAAGCCATTAAACTGCTGAGATACATTTTAAACAAAATTTATCTTTGGGTTTCATGGTGCGACCACTAAGCAGTACACAGACTGACTCCTTCACTTTATGAAAGAAAGGGTGTTAGAAAAAGAGCTTGCCTTTATAACCAAGATTTTTAAGAAATAGAGCATGGGAAAGATTTAGGCAACGATAGTGTATATTTGGAGACTGTTTCACTTTTTTTCAGACCTTACAAATAAAGGTCACTGCATTCCCTTATCCCTACATTCTTTTGCTTTGCCCTAATCTGATCATCTCTACATTGCAAATTCCTATACTATTTGATAACCTCATAGGAGTATTTTACTTGAAAACAGGGCATTAGATGACCCCTAATGTCTGTTATTAAATTTGTAGTGTAAAAGTGTATTGGTGACTACCTACAAATTGGACCTAGATTGTTTTCTTCCTAAACTGATGTTTGCATTCAGGATAGCCCCTGATATCATCCAGAGTCTATCTTGAAGCATAACTTTCTCTTCTTAGAAAAAAAGATCTTTAAATAATTTAATTCAAGAAGGAGAAAAACTGGGCCTCACTTAGCATTCAAAGTCTTTATCAGCTCAAGTGGAACTCTCAACTGCCTTCTTTTGTCTTTAAGCCCCTTTATGTCATGTTTTACAGGCGACTCACAAGGTGGGAGAATCATACATGCTATGGTTCAGAAAAGAATAGGAGAGCTAGAAAATATCAACAGGACCATAGGACTTCTTGCCCTAAAGGCTCATGAAGTTTGACATACAGTGGTTCATGATCTATATAACACTGACTCTTCGAGGTGGAATGTGTGCTAGGGGGATTATTGTACTCATGTCTCCTCAGACTTCTCTAGTGTCTTTAATGTTACTAACAAGATCTAGGACACACACACACAATCATGAAATTATGTAAATAGGCTAATTCCTGTGTATCTGGTTCTTTAGTGTCTTTGGATTGGGGTTGGGAGCTATTTTCTTGATTTCATTTGTGCATGCTAGGATTCTAGCTTGAAAGTGTACTACAAACACTAATTGTATAATTTCTTCTGTCATAGTCTATTTCTGCTGCTATAATGGAATATTTGAGATTGGATAATTTACAAAGCAAATAAATTCACTTGGCTCATGCTTCTTGAGCCTTGGAAGTCCAAGATCAAGGGGCTGCATCGGGTGCAAGTATTCTTGCTATGTCATCCCATGGTGGAAGGCAGACGGGCAAGAGAGCATGAGATATAAGGGAAGGCTGAACTCTCAGAGCATGAGATATAAGGGAAGGCTGAACTCTCCTTATAACAACCTACTGTCATGATAATGAGCCCACTCTCACAACAACAACATTAATTCATTCATGAGGGAGGAGCCCTCATGGCCTAATTACCTCTTAACAGCATCACAATTACAAATTTCAACATGAGTTTTGAAGGGAACATTCAAGCAATAGCATTCCACCCCTAGACCCCTCCAAACTTATGTCCTTCTCACTTATAAATACATTCATTTTATCCCAATAGTCCCAAAATCTTAACTTGTTCCAAGTCAACTCAAAAGTTCAAAGCCCAGAGTCTCATCTACGTCAGATATAGATGAGACTGAAGGTGGGATTCAAACCAAGGCAAATTTCTCTCCCTCTATGAGCTTGTGAAATCAAACTGAATTACATGCTTCCAAAACACAATGGTGGGACAGGCTTAGGATAGAGATTCCCATTCCAAAAGGGAAAAATAGGCAAGAAGAAAGGGGTAACTTGTCACGAGTCCAAACCTCAACAGAAAAAACAACATTAAGTCTTAAAGCTCCAAAATAATCTCGTTTGACTCCGTGTCCCACCTCCAGGATACACCAGATCAGGAGTTGGGCCCCCAAAGTTTCAGGCAGCCCACGCTGTGACATTGCTGAGCTCACTCCACCCAGCAGCTCTCACAAGTTGGAGTCTTGTGCTTGCAGCTCACCCAGGCTGATCTTGCAAGCTGGTCGTCTACAGTTATGGGGTCTTGGAAGTGGCCCTACTCCCATGACTCCACTGGACATTGCCCTAGCGGGGACTATGCAGTGACTTTGACCCCGTTTCCATTCAGCATTGCCCTAGTAGGGATTCTCTGCAGTGGATTTGCTGATGTAGTAAGTCTCTGCCTGGACTCTCAGGCTGTCTATGACAACCTTTGAAGTCTAGATGGAGGAAGCCATACCCTCACAGCTCTTGCATTCTCTGTGCCTGCAGGATTAGTGCCATGTGGATGCTGCCAAAGTTTACAGCTTATGCCTTTGAAACAGTGGATTGAGCAACTCTTGGGCCTGCTTGAGCCAGGGCTGGGTGGTTGAGGAGCACTGTGCTGAAATGCAGAGAGCAGAGACCTGAGGTGACCCTGAGCAGCAAACCCTGGGCCCATCCCTTGAAACCATTCTGCCCTTCTAGAGGTCTGGGCCTGTAATGGGAGAAGCAGCTTTGAAGATCTCTGAAATGCCTTCAGGGTTATTCTTCCATTGTCTTCAATTCCTTCTAATCTGTACCAACCTCTTTAACAAATTGTCACTTGGCCACAAGTGACCATTTGCTCTCCTAAACATGTCTTTTCTTTCTTTTCATAAACAGGCTAAAAAATTCTCAAAGTCTTTTTTTTTTCTTTTGAGAACAACAGGTCTTGCTCTGTTGCCCAGTTTGGAGCACAGTAGTGTGATCACGGCTCACTGCAGCCTCAACCTCCTGCACTCAATACTCCCTCTTCAGCCCCTGAGTAGCTGAGATTATAGATGTGCACCACCACACTCGGCTAATTCTTTTTATTTTTTAGTATTTATTTATTTATTTATTTTGAGGCAGAGTCTTGCTCTATCACCCAGGCTGGAGTGCAGTGGCACGATCTCGGCTCACTGCAAGCTCCGCCTCCCGGGTTCACGCCATTCTCCTGCCTCAGACTCCCAAGCAGCTGGGACTACAGATGCCCGCCACCACGCCCGGCTAATTTTTTTTTTTTTTCATTTTTAGTAGAGATGGGGTTTCACCGTGTTAGCCAGGATGGTCTCGATCTCCTGACCTCATGATCTGCCCGCCTCGGACTCCCAAAGTGCTGGGATTACGGGTGTGAGTCACCACACCCAGCCTTATTATATATAAAGATGGGGCCTCACTCTGTTGCCTAGGCTGGTCTCAAACTCCTGGGCTCAAGTGATTCTCCCACCTCGGCCTCCCAAAATGCTGGGATCACAGGTGTGAGCCACTGTTCCTGGCTCAAAATCTTTTTGTTCTGGTTCTCTTTTAATTGTAAATTCCGTCTTTAAGGCATTTGTTTCACCTTGCATCTTACTGCATGTGGCTAAAGTAGCTACTCAGTTCCTTAGGTATTTTACTTAGAAATTTCTTCTGCCAGATACCCTCATTCATTGTTCTTAAATTTTGCCTCCCATATACACATGGGAGTGCGTGAACACAATTCAACCAAGTTCTTTGACAATTTATTACAAGGGTGGCCTTTACTCCAGTTTCCAATGAGATGTTTCTTGCTTGTGTTTAGGTCCTCATCAGAATGGCTGTTAGTGGCCATGTTTCTATGAATATTCTGATCAGAATTACTTAAGTCATCTCCAACTAGATTCAGATTTTTCCTGTAGCTATTCTCTTCTTCTGAGACCTCACCAGGATTGCCCTGAATGCTCAGTTTAGACTTTTTCTAACCTGCTCCTCCAAATTCTTTCAACCTCTATCCATTAACGAGTTCTAAAGCTGCTTCCACATTTTCAGTTATTTGTTATATCAACAGCCCCACTTAACAATATCCACTTCTCAGTATTTTCTATTAGTCTGTTTCCTGCTAGAATACCTGAGACTGGATAATTTATAAAGAAAAATCTTTGATTTTGCTCACAGTTCTGGAGGCTTGCAAGTCCAAGATGAAGGGGCTACATCTGATGAGGACCTTCTTGCTATGGCATCCCGTGGTGAAAGGTAGAGGACAAGAGAGCACAAGAGAAGAGGGCCAAGCTTGGTTTTATAGCAATCCACTCTCATGATAGCAAACCCACTCCCACAATAACAACATTAATTCATTTGTAAGGGCTTTGCCCTCATAGCCTAAACACCTCTGAATGGTCCCAACTCTTATATCATCATAAAAGCAATTAAATTTCAATGTGAGTTTTGGAGAGGCATTCAGATTATAGTGCCTTCTCTTAGCATTTGTTCTACTTGTGGTGCTCAGATGTTTGGTTTCTAGAGTCTTAAATGCTACTGTACACTGGTCAAATGATCCAAGACATTAGATTCCCAAAGAACAACAACAACAAAAGAAATGCTGGCCGGGCGCGGTGGCTCAAGCCTGTAATCCCAGCACTTTGGGAGGCTGAGACAGGCGGATCACGAGGTCAGGAGATCGAGACCATCCTGGTTAACACGGTGAAACCCCGTCTCTACTAAAAAATACAAAAAACTAGCCGGGCGAGGTGGCGGGCGCCTGTAGTCCCAGCTCCTGGGGAGGCTGAGATGGGAGAATGGTGTAAACCCGGGAGGCAGAGCTTGCAGTGAGCTGAGATCCGGCCACTGCACTCCAGCCTGGGCGACAGAGTGAGACTCCGTCTCAAA
This sequence comes from Colobus angolensis palliatus, assembly GCF_000951035.1. Taxonomy (NCBI): domain Eukaryota; kingdom Metazoa; phylum Chordata; class Mammalia; order Primates; family Cercopithecidae; genus Colobus; species Colobus angolensis. The sequence continues at coordinate 28,955,818 of NW_012120709.1, read as the reverse complement.
AAAAAAAAAATGCTGAGAGTTGGACTAACTACCATCGAAACTTCATCTAACACCTATGCAGATCTGAGTTCATCATTCCATAAACATGAAGAATGACAAACGTGGGGAACTTAGAAATAAAACGAATACACTTTCCTGTTCCTGTGCTAAATAATTCTGTGATTAAGTATATCTTCCCATTTTTGTGCTAAACAATAGTGGGACCAGGAGAGAAATAACTTAGCTACATAATAATTGCCTCTGGGATATAAGACCGTTGACCAACTAAAAGGGTTTATTTATCAAAACTAATAGGTTGCACCGAGCACAAAGGGTCACATATTGCATGATGCCATTCATAGGAAATATCCAGAGTACATAAAACCCATAGGTAAACCCCAGAGGATATGGGAATGAGAAGTAGCTGCTGTGGGTAAGGCTTTTCCTATTAGTTTTGGAATTGGACAGAGGTGATGGTTGTTCAACATTGTGAATGTACTAGTTGCCACTGAGTCATTTGTTTTATTTTTTTTAAATTTTTTTTTGTTTGTTTGTTTGAGATGGAGTCACACTCAGTCACCCAGGCTGGAGTGCAGTGGCACGATATCAGCTCACCACAACCTCCACCTCCCGGATTCAAGTGATTCTCCTGCCTCAGCCTCCCAGGTAGCTGGGATTGCAGGTGCCCGCCACCACACCCGGCTGATTTTTGCATATTTAGTAGAGACAGGGTTTCCCCATTTTGGCCAGGCTGGTCTTGAACTCCTAAACTTGTGATCCACCTGCCTTGGCCTCCCAAAGTGCTGGAATTACAGGCGTGAGCCACCGTGCCCGGCTGAGTCATTTACTTTAAAATGGTAAATTCTATGTTATATGAATTTCACCTAAAAAAAAAAAATTACAAGATGCTTATCAAGGCTCGTTTTAAGGTCATTGACTTATCGTGCCTGCCACTGCAAAGCTACTGTGTCATAAACTTTGCCCAATTTCAACCAGTTTCATGCCTTATAAGACCTACTTTAAAACCATGCAACCCAGACCCTTTAACTCCATAGGTATGTTCCCTGAATTACTCCATCTGAGACACATCTTGTCTCTCTTACTACAGTAGTTCCAGTAAACTTAGATTTGCTTTTTCTGTAGATTTTTTGGTGGTCTTTTGGAAGGTCAAAATAATTACTAAAATCCCTTCCGGGGTAAAAAATATATATATATATTTGATTCTCTTTTCTATCCTCAATATTAGATAGGCATCAGTCTTCTGATTATAGATAGACACATGATTGGCTGAGGTTTTCACATAGTAGCTAGAAGTGGAGATGCCAGCTCTAGTTCTCTAAGAGAGGGGTTAGGCAAAGATTAGGCATAGCCAAGTGGCCAGCATGTAATGCAAATCTTCAGCTATTTTGGAAGCCAAATAACAAGCAAATAATTCTTGTTTCAGGAATTACACAAAGTCAGCAGTAAGAGAAAAGCCCAGAAAAGCTAGTGTCTAGGGCTCACTCTGGGTATGAGACCAGGGTTATAGAGAAATCAGTTTTAGACTGAAGCAGTGGCTCGCACCTGTAATCCCAGCTACTCAGGAGGCTGAGGCAGGGGGATTGTTTGAGACTAGAAGTTTGAGACCGGGCTGGGCAATTCCTGTCTCTGTAAAAAATAAAAATATTAGCCAGGTGTGGTGGCAGACCCCTGTAGTTCCAGCTACTCAGGAGGCTAAGGTGGGAGGATCAATTGAGCCCAGGAGGTCAAGTCTGCATGAGCTATGATCATGCCAACTGCATTCCAGCCTGGACAACAAAGCGAGACTCCCCCACCTGCTGCCCTATCTCTTAAAAAAAATAAAAAGAAAAGGAAAAGAAAAAAAAAACACAATCAGTTTAGATCAATTTCGTTAGAAGAGAAGGATGTAAAACTACCAGTATATTATTATTGCCTTGATGTGATCTAATCTTGATCTTAAAAAATAGTCAGTGCTGATCCCATATATGAAGAGTCTTACTACCAATAGATGACTAGGATTGATTGATTTTTTAAAAATGTGTGCAAGTAGAGAGAGAGAGAGAGAGAGAGAGTTGTCTAGGATGATGTATTTGGTATCTATTCTGGCATTTTTAATTCCCCTAAAACTTAGTGGGGTTTAAAATTACACACACGTATTACTGTCTATAATAAGTTTCTGTGGGTTAAGAATCCAGGCACATCTTACCTGGTCTTCTACTTTAAGGCCTCTCTAGGCTGCTATCAAGATGTTTGCCGGGCTGTAGTCACCTCCAGGATTAACTTGGGAAGCTCAGCTTCTAAACTCACATGTCTCTTGATAGGATTCAGTTTCTCATGGGCTGTCAGATTGAGGGTCTCAGTTCCTCACTGGATGTTGTTGAGAAACCACCCTCATTTTCTTGCCATGTGAGTTTCTTCTACATGGCAGGTTGTTTCATTAAAGGATGGAGACTGAGAAGTTGACAGAGTCTAGCAAGACAGAAGTCACTGTCTCTTGTAATCTCATCAAGAAAGCACATTCTATCACTTTTGATGTATTCTATTTAGTAGACACATGTCATTAGCTCTTTCCTACACGTAAGGGGAGGGGATTACACATGGTATGAATACCAGTGGGAGTCTTTAAATGCCATATTTGAAAACTGCCTGCCACAAATGATTACCATACCTAAATAAAATAATGCATCCATCCTATTAACCATAGAAATTTGAAAATTACAGTGAAACTGTTTTTCTTTGGTTTAAAGTTATCTCTAAAATATCACAAGTAAAGAGGACTCCTAAAAGTTTTATCTGGAAGTTCTACAAGAGGTCAAATACTAATACATCGGTTTTCAAGATTCCAGACTTGTCTGAAAGTAGTATTGTCTTTTTCTCAGAGAAGTATCAAATAGTTTTAAAACAGCAAGTGTCTGAAAAGTTGTGTTACTCAGTATTTACTGTTTCTCTTGAACACTATAAGGTGTGTGCTCTCATCAGCATCCTTCCAATTAATTAACTGGGTTTACAGACCTCTCCTTGAAGCAGCTTCACCGCATGAGTCAAGTGGTTTACAATTAGTGAAGCATCTCAGAACATAGGAAGTCGTCTTGTTTGCTTCATAAACAGGAGAGATTATTATATTTTCTTACCATCTGAACTTATCTAAGTATAGAAATAGAAATTCAGCTTGTCCCTATCTGTTAGACTGTCAACAGGTGTTAAATTCATTCTCTCTTGGAGATGAAATCTTTGGTGAGTACAATGTGTGTTCTACTGGATCAACAATTAGATAAGCGATTAAGAGACAAAAGCACAGGTAGAACAATTGTATAACATATCTGAGAGGGCCCTTAAAACATCCTTCTCATTTTATCTTTGAAGTAATCAAAGCACATAGAGCTAAAGTTGTTTATCAAAGAAGATAAAGCTAGTTAAAGGCATTTTTTTTGTTGATAGCCAGTCAATTCTTGGTCTATTTCAGCTTCATACTACAAGCACCATAGTGGAAAGTGCACTGGGCTAAGACCAATATTCAAATCCCACACACTTTGTCCATCGTGTTCCTCACTATAGCCTGTAACTAAAACTGGGCTGACTGACTTGGCTGGTTACTGTTCAGTAGTACTTGTTGAATATATGAATGAACGAATGAATGAAAGAATGAATGAATGAAAGAAATCCTAGCTTTGTGACATGCTGATTGAGTAACCATGGACAATTTGTTCCCTTCTCTCGGCTTTAGTTTTCTCATATTTAAAATGAGAGTTTTGATCTGGTTAAGTTTTTAAAATTCCTTTCAGTTGTAATTTTCTATTATTTAATAATAATAATTATAATCAGAAGAGGAAGAAGAAACATCTGTTAAGCCTTTGTATCATGTACTGTGATTTACATAATAATGCCATTTAATCCTCATAACCACCCTAAGATACAACAAACCTATGAAAAAAATAGTTAATAGCTAATAGTTATTTTGATTTTACTCTGAGCCAGACACTGTTATTAACTCATCTTAATCCTCATCTCCATCCTATGCGATATAGAGAGGTTTAATTTATCCAAGGTTATGTAAGTATTAAAGGGTAGAGCCAGAATTTGAACTCAAATGGTTCAATTTTAGAGTCTACCTTTTTCATCACATTGTTAAACTAAGTAGTAATGTGAGGTAAAGATCAGGGTAGCGGTGGGGAGTGGGAGTGGGTTCTGTTCAGTTAAACCTCATTTCAAGCTTCTTTTTAAAATTTCCTGTTCATAAAAATTATATCTACCCAAATACATTAGTCTTTACATTTCCTTCTATTTTATAGTCTCAAGCAAACCTTAAATTACTAAATATGTTTCTGATTTGATAAATCTTCTGTAATACTAGCCAGTCATTTAAATGGTGGGTGGAAGCTACTATAATCAACATCAGGTTGTTTTAAAGACTGGGAATGGAAAAAATAATGTTCTGAAGTCATGTCTGGAGTATGGTGGGTGGATGCTTGGCTTGCTCTGAGAAATTTAGCTGCAAACTCCAGAATTACTCAAATGTTTGGGCTGGTAAGCCTTAATGTTCTAGTCAACTGGCACCAGAAAGTCATTAATCAAACCCAGGAAGAAAGAGGAAGATGAGGTTTGGGTGGTGTGGTCCATATCTGTTTTATTTTTTGTTTAAATTTCCTTAGTTTCCAACTCAAGACATCTGAGTTTTCATTTCTGACTGTGTATTATGACTAAGAATACATTAGTGGCATATATGTACAGAAAATCTGAAGTGAAATTAGAGGCAATTTTCTAAATAATTTAACATTTTTCTTCAAGAAAATTGGGACCTACTCTGCCTGAATCCACTGAGTATCTTATCAGTGCTTGCTTCAATTCAGCTAGGCTGTGCATTCATATCCGTATGGCATTGTGTAGGGTAGTGTTAAAGAGAAATAACATACTACAAGCCCAAAGATTAAGTGCTTAGTGGAAAAGTCTATTCTCAAGCAGGGAACCCAGTGTGATAGAGTCTAGACTCCAGGGAATAAGATTCGGGAGAGAAGTCTGAAACAGGCCTTTTAAAGCTAGGAGGTGCCCATTTTCTCTGTCTCATGTTAAGACAGCCTTGTCTCTGGGTGATGCTTATTGACTGGTGATACTGCACATTTCCCTTTAGGTAAGTCTCGGCTGGCTGGTCATGGGTGGCCTGCTGTGTGTATGGGGTGCCAGCCTCAGGATTGTGGCAGTTGCCTGACTGCCCTGAAAGTGATGCACTGGTCTCATACTATGCCATTTGCCAGTGTCCACAGGCTATGTGGCCAGTCTGAACTTACCAGGAGTAAGCCTGCAGAACTTCAGCTGGGATTAAGGAGTCCTGGGTTCTAGTTTTGGCAATGCCACTGACTTAGCTGTGTTGCTTTGGGCTTACATGAAACTTCTCTAGGCCTTAGTTTCCTAATTTGTAAAATGAGATTGTGGGCATAGATCTGTTGTTTCTTGTACTGCCAGGTATTTCAAGGGTTACTGTAAACTGCCATCCAAAAAGAGCATCTCTGCATGTCACCGATTTTGCAAATGGGGCTTACTCTGTGGAGTTCCTTCAAAGAGTAGCTCTAGTTAAAAAAAAAAAAAAAGGATCTTTAAGGTTACATTCTATAAAGGATTTTAGGATACATTATATAAAATCTAGTTTGAAAGCATTTAACCTAATTATTATTTTTTTAAAAATCCGGTATATTCTCACTGGGAACATCATTTATGATGATTCCAAATGGAGGAGGAGATGAGTTTCAGTGTCACTTTTTTCTTCCAGCTCTTAAAGACTGATTTGCTGATATGCCATTGTTCATAATTGGAGGCCTGAATTTCATGTAAATTCACGTTGTGAAACCTGCTTTAAAAGTCTGGGAAATGTGACTGTGTGGAAGACTTAGTGTTCACACAAAGTATCCTTGCCCTGTGTTTTTCTTTGGTAAATATCTCATACAGAGAGGTGCCATCATTTTCTCTAAAAGTTTTCTCTCCTCTTCAGTCCTCAGAGAGCATTTTTAGTGAGTTCTTGGGAAAAATTGTTTTAAAAAGTTAAAGAAAACCACAAACTGTATATCCATTCAAAGTGCCTAGTGTCCCATCAGAGCTCTTAGGGAAGAGTAAACTCTCCTAGACAGCCCAAGTGATGCTGGGGTAGCCTGTAGCCCCAAGATCTCTTGTAGCCCTGAGACCTCTGCCTGTAGTCCCAAGATCATTGGTGCTGTTAACCTATCTGTATTTTATCAAGGCAGCTAAATGGAATTTGCTGTGCTTCAGTCTACTAGCGATTTGGCAAGAAATATTATGTATGCTGCAAAACTCATTGAGTATAAGGGTTCATTTTTTAGTTCCCAAGTGCGTCATTCTTGCGTAGGCAAATTCCATTAAGGTGAGTGCTCTCCTTGTGTGTTCTCTTGATGTTTTAATCCTGCCAGAAGTTTCCATGAGGTTTTCTCAGTGGGATTATTTGTGTCCCTGTGGCTCTTCAGGGAGCTTGCAGAATTCTAGCTAAAGATAAGAAGGACATCGCTTCAAATGGGAGGTCAATCAATGGAACATTAGGAAGGCTTCATTCAGCTCGGCAACACCTTGGGTAAGTGCAAAATTGAGCTTTCAGCCACTGTCTACTGACAGGCACAACATTTCTTTGGCAATGAAGAGTAAACAGACACCTGTCTAGATTTGACACTCCTGGGGAATGTAAAGATGAATTAGTAGCTGCCTCTCCCTTAAGGATCTTATGTGGGTGCTCTTGTTTTCTCTTGTTATATAACAAACCATCCCAAAATTCAGTGACTTGAAATAATGACAATCATTTATTTTGCTTCTGAATCTGCAATTTGGGCAGAATTTGGTGAGATCCTCTAGGTCTAGTCTCTGCTCCCCATGGTGTTTAAATGTTTCCCCTGGGATGGCATACATATCTGGGGGCTGGAATAGCTCAGGGTAAGACAGGAGTATCTTCTTCTCTATGTCATTTTAAGGTATCTCTACATGGTCCTTCCAGCATGGTGATTTCAAAGCTGTTGAACTTCTTACATGGTAGCTTAGGTTTCCAGAGTTACTCTTCTCAGAAGCCCAGAATGAATGTAAAAGGCTTCTTATGACCTGGCCTCAGAGGTCTATTGTTCAGGCAAATCATTAAGGCCAGACCACATTCAGGAGGAGGGAGTTATCCTCCAGGTCTCCATGGGAGTAGCAAAGAATTGGCACAGCACTAAGCCTGTTGTGCATGTTTTTCCTAATGTTCCCAACCACCCTGGGATGAGAATGTTACAAATGAAAATATTGAGCCATGGTGGCTCAACTAACTTGCGTATGCCACTCATGTCCCAAGTGGCAGAGTCAAGATTCAAACCTAGTACTCAGGTCTTGCTAGAAGAGAAGTTGTGGGTCTTTGGTTCAATTTCCTTAATTTTCAAATAGGAAAAACAGACCAACGAAAAACAACTGAACACAAAGAACGAAAAGAAAAGCCTGTTTGGTGTAAAATTTGACTTTAGGTCACTTATTAGTTTCCAAGGAGGAGCTGTGAAATAGTTCAGGCAGCCAGATCTTTCAAGTCTGGGCATGGTTCTGTTGAATGTTTTTAGATGAGGTAATGCTGTAGATAGTTAACAGACGGCATGTTACTGTACCCTCCAATGGCTGTCAATTTCAGGAAACTATCGGAACACTAGGAACAGATGCCCAAATGACTTTGACCTCAAGTGCAAGTACTTAGGGTCAAATTATCTCACACTGTGATATAAATTTCCACTATGCTCTGTTTAATTGTGTTTTATTTTCAGATTTCATCAGGTTTGACATAAATATATTTATAATGATTGCATGAAATGGGATTTGAAGCTCAAAATGAATATCTTTTTTTTTTTTTTTGAGATAGGGTTTTGCTCTGTCACCCAGGCTGATAATATACCTATAAAAGAAGGAAGTTTTAAAATGTCTTGTGTTGGAGAGGGTTGCTAGGGATGCCATTGTTTTTAGATTCACCAGCACTTAGCCACTGGAAGTCTTAGATGGTTCAGGTAAGAAGAAATGAGTCTTTATTGTAAAGAAAATTAAGCTTTTCTGATTGCAAAATATGGACTTTTGTCATACTGTTGATATGGATACACACTATGGGTTTATGGTCTCTCTTTTTTTGCAATTGAATGGTGAAGAAAAGCAATTTCTTCTTTCAAAGAAAGAAGGTAGAAGTGTAGACAGTATGCTGAGCACTGCAGGGAAAGAGATAAAGAGAGAAAGAGCAAGAGATAGAGCCAGTCCTGGCTATCAAATTACTTCCTTCTACAGGAATCAAATCTATAATGGAAGAGATATTGCCAGGGTTTTTGTGCCTGGTGAAGTTGTTGAAATCCTCAAAAAACAGAGACCATTGAGGAAGTCCAGTCTCAAATTAAGAGATCCAGTTGTAATTACTATATAAACTTGGAGAATACCTGGCATAGATTAATCAGTGACTGTCATAGCTAAGAATTTGTATATACAATGTTTCAATGTACAAAGGGGTTGGGTGATGAGTGCTCTGTATGTGTGAAAGTGTATTTCAGTGGGTGCATTTCTTTGTATTTGCCTACAAGTGTTGTTAGCAATTAATGATATTAGGGTTTTTCTTCCCGTTTTTCAACAAAATACTCTTTTTTTTTTTTTTGAGACAGAGTCTTGCTCTGTTGCCCAGACCAGAGTGCCGTGGTGCGACCTCGGCTCATTGCAACCTCCACCTCCCAGGTTCAAGCGATTCTCATGCCTCAGCCACCCTAGCAGCTGGGACTACAGGCATGTGCCATCATGCCCAGTTAATTTTTGTATTTTTTAGTAGACATGGGTTTCGCCATGTTGGCCAGGTTGGTCTCGAACTCCTGTCCTCAAGTGATCTACCTGCCTCAGCCTCCCAAAGTGCTGGGATTACAGGTGTGAGCCACTGCACCTGGCCAGAATACTCATTTTTTAAAAAGGATAAATGAGGAGGAAGGTAATCTGTTTGCCTCTAATTATAATGGGAAACAGCATAATTTGAACAAGACCAAAGCTCACATTGAGAGCTGTGATCTCTGCTTTTGAAGAAACCCAGAATATCCATCAGAAAGTTTCCATCTAGATTATTATAGGTATATTTGTTTTGGCCCTGAGGACAGCATACTTGTTTTCCGTGTCGTACTCATTTGTAATTTTAAAGTTCTAGAATTTGATTCCTTTCTCTTCTGACACCAAGAGCAGTGCCTTGAGCATAGGTGTTATGAAGGGTGTGCTTCAGGGAAGAGGTAATAGGATTTTTGTACATTTCGAACAGTTGCTACTCTTGTGCTAATACAGTTGAAATTGTCTGTTGACCTAAATTGTCTACCGAGAGCCAGTTAAAGAAATGTTTGTGCTCTGGGAGCTAGGAGGAAGGCCCTGTGATGCTCTTCTATAGGGGGCAAGGAAAAACTTCCCCTTTGCCCTCTGCAGGTTCACTGCAAATAAACTGACAAAAGGCAGATGAATAGAAGAAAAATGCATACAAAATGTATTAAGAGGCACACACGTGCACTGGAGTCACACAAAATATGAAAAGTCAAAGAAAGGACCAGATGGTTGATTCTTTTGTTAAATCAAGTTTAGTCCAAAGCTGCCTTCTTACATATTCTAAGTTTGACCTAAAGATTTCTCTGTACGTCGTGAACTGTAACCTAATTTGAGTTGTAACAGACTGTAGCCTACTCTTGTGCCAATCACAGAGGTTTGGCCAATCAAAGGAGGCCAACTCTTCAAACCGCGTTTAGATAAGGCAGTTGTCAGGCTATAACCATCTCTGCTGTTTCTGTATCTCACTTTTATTTTTCTGTACATCGCTTCCCATTTTTTTTTTTTTTTTTTTTTTGAGACAGGGTCTTGCTCTGTCATCTAAGCTGGAGTGCAGTGGAGCCATCTTGGCTTACCACAACCTCTGCTTCCTAGGTTCAAGAGATTCTCGTGCCTCAGCTTCCCAAGCAGCTGGGATTATTGACATGTACCACCACACCCGGCTAGTTTTTCTACTTTTAGTAGAGATTGGCTTTCACCATGTTGACAAGCTGGCTTGAACTCCTGGCCTCATGTGATCCACTGGCCTTGGCCTCCCAAAGTGCTGGGATTACAGGCATGAGCCACCATGCCCCCCCCATCACTTTCCTTTTTCTGTCCACAAATCTTCTTCCACTATGTGGCTGTGCTGAAGTCTCTGAGTCTATTCTGCCTCAGGAGGCTGCCTGATTCATGAATCATTCTTTGCTCAATTAAACTCTGTTAAATTTAATTTGGCTAAGGTTTTTCTTTTAACACTTCTATACCATCTTACAGAAAGAATAGATGCATGGAGCATGGCAAGACAGGTACTGGGAGGGAGAGAAGAGGAAAGGCAAGGCTGGCAAAGGTGGGCTTGTTATTGTAGATGATACCTCACAAGTAGCAGCTCTCAAAAAGAATAAGTTACTGTCAAGCCCCAAAGGTGTGAGACTTTCAGTAACTTTATCTCGTGAGCCAGTCCTTCCTAGATCTAGACAAGGAGTGAGCAGAGAAAGCCTGCCTGCTGATTTCACCATTGGATAGCTTCTCTAGAGATGCAAATCTCCACAAAAGGCAGCTTTTCAGGGCTATTCTGTCTGCAGGCCCTCTAAATAGCCACCTCAAAATATGTCAAGGAAGTATTTTGGGGTGAATATTTTTGTTTTCCTTTAGTCCTCCATTTGAAACTTTAATTTTTAGAGTGTCACATATTAAAGCCCAAGTTGGTAGGTTTGGGGAGATTTGGGTTAGAGATCGTGAGATACGAAGTTGGCAAAAGGGGAAAAGAAATCCCTATTGGAACAAGCATCCCACATCTTCTTGAATCAGTCTCTTAGTCATGAGAATAGGTCAGTTCGGTTAAACAGTTGTGTTCCCTATGATGGCATTGCAGATGGGCTCTTGTAAGGGCCAAGGAAAAAACTCCCCCTTTGCTCTCTGAAGGATCGCTGAAAAATCACTAACGGCAGGTTAATAGAAGAAAAGGCATATACATTTATTGGGTCAGAGTTTTAGGTGACACAGGAGCTTTCTAAATGAAGACCCAAAGATCTTCATGGAAAGATCTTCATGGAAAAGATCTTCATGGAAAAAAAGATCTTCATGAAAAGTTGTCCATTGTTATGCTTAGGGTTAACAATGTATGGACAGCCATGCAGAAATATGATTGAACAAAAAAGGTGTAATATAATGGTAATAGACCGAGTGGGGAAATGCAGCAAGGCCTGTCTGGTTAGATTCTTCTCAGCCTTTCTGTGCAGCATTCCTTACTTCTGAGTATCGGGCAGGGCCCTCTCTGGAATGGAGGCCTTGAGACCTACAAGCAAACAAGATGGGTCAGGTAATTTCTTTTCGGTCAGTTTTTACACAGAAAGGTGTGTGTTGTGGAGGTTTGGGGGAGTTAGAGTAATATTTTTACATTTTATGGTTGGCTTTGGGGAAAAAGTATTCTGGTTTCTATGAACCACCTCAGGGAAAAAGGATTCTGGTTTCTATGGCTAACCTTGGGAAAGAAGGAGAGGCTGGAGACAGAAGGGTGGGAGAAGGTCAGAGAGAGCAGGTTTTGAAGCCTTTATTTTGGGGTGTCATTTTCTGAGCTCCTACATTTTCAAATCTAGGTCTCTATATGTGATGCAGGAAAACAGATCTTTAATAAGAGGCATGTCTATAGAAAGAGAAGGAAAACAAAAGTTAATGTCTGGAGTTGTCTATAAGCTAGTTCGGGAAGCATCTTCAGTTGGAGTAGGCAGGCAGTGGAAGACTGGCAGATTTTTCTGGATTGCAGTTTGAATCAGATGTTCCAATGAACTGTCTGGATAGTTCATATATCAGCAGGCACAAAAGCCATTTACATATAAATTGCTGTAGTGATTTCTTTCAAACTTTATATCAAGTAATCTAGCTTTACTAGGTAGGCCTTTTGAAAAAGCACAGTTTTAATTTCTGTCAATTAAAGTGACAAGGGTGGGAGAAAAATGGGGATCATCAGTCTGAAGGGTCACAGCCAGATATTTGAAGGAACTAACGTCTTAGAACTTTGTTTGGATAGTAGGTAAAAAATACAATCTCAAACAAACAAACAAATGAGGCGTTGTTATCTAATATTGGGTATATTATAGGTTTTCTTCCAGAACATAATTTTTTCTCTTTTCAGTCCCGCATTTCTACCAAGAATAAGTAACAGGAAGACCTTTATGAGCCTCATAAGTGTTTGTCTCATTATTATATTGGCCTGATTGTTTGCATAAAGTGCACCAAGAATAGTGATGTGCCATACAGGGTCTTTTTAAGCTGGCTTTGCTGGAACATTGTGCTGAAGAATTTGTGATTTGACTTTTGAAAACCTGTTGATGCTTAGGAGCCAAGTCAAAGGTTCTGTAATACCTGTACAAACAGGATGAGTTCCTCTTCTTTGAAGTTCCCTAAATAGCCCAAGGTTCCTGGGCCTGTCAGAAGGTGACATTCTTTACTTGCCACAAGGAACCTTGTTAGAGAACCACATAAACAAGATACCAGGCTTGTGTTTTCCGAAGTCTATTGGTCTTAAAAAGTCAACCTCAGTTCCTCAAAGCAATCTGGTCATGTTTGAGAATATTACATTCCAGTCAGAGATGTGGTAAAATAACCAATGTCTCCAACTGTGTTCTGTTACAAAAGAAAACAGATTCTTACTGAATTTATACAAACACTTATGTTGCCATACAAAAAGAATGCTCATGAATACTTTTCAAATTCTGGAAGGATCAGGTAGAGAGAAAAATAAATAAGTTTTGCTCACAAACAGATACTTTTTACCCAATTGCTACAAGCTATAGATAACTTTGAAAGAAAAAAAGTTTTCTTGACTCTGGAAAACAAAATATAAAAAGAATCAGTAATGTTTTAAACAAAAAAAGGCAAAAAGGTCATTTTAGTTTTCCATAAGTTTTATCCCATGTAATTCATTCTTATTCTGGTTGATGTTGTGTCAGAATTTTTTTTTTTTTTTTTTTTTTTTTTTTTTTTGAGATGGAGTCTCACTCTGTCACCCAGGCTGGAGTGCAGTGGCTGGATCTCAGCTCACTGCAAGCTCCGCCTCCCGGGTTTACGCCATTCTCCTGCCTCAGCCTCCCGAGTAGCTGGGACTACAGGCGCCCGCCACCTCGCCTGGGTAGTTTTTTATATTTTTTAGTAGAGACGGGGTTTCACCGTGTTAGCCAGGATGGTCTCGATCTCCTGACCTCATGATCTGCCCGTCTCGGCCTCCCAAAAGTGCTGGGATTACAGGTTTGAGCCACTGCACCCGGCCTAGAAATTTTATAAGTCCATTTTTTTTCCCTTGGAGTTTTTGAAATTGTTACCCAGTTCAATTATATGATCTCAAAGTTGTCAGAAATCTGTATTTAAGAGTACTTGTTGGTCAGGCGTGGTGGCTCACGCCTGCAATCCCAGCACTTCGGGAGGCCAAGGCGGGCAGATCACTTGAGGTCAGGAGTTTGAGACCAGCCTGGCCAACATAGTGAAACCCACTCACTACTAAAAATACAAAAATTAGTCAGGCATGGTGGCAGGTGCCTGTAATCTCAGCTACTCGGGAGGCTGACGCAGAAGAATCGCTTAAACCCAGGAGGCAGAGGTTGCAGTGAGCCACGATCATGCCACTACACTCCAGTCTGGGTGACAGAGTGAAACTCCCTCTCAAAAGAGTACTTACTGCAGTCTTTTCCATAAAAGTCCTTGAAGACACAATACTAAGATTTGCAGCAAGCTTTTAGAAAAAAAGGCGTCGGCCGGGCGCGGTGGCTCAAGCCTGTAATCCCAGCACTTTGGGAGGCCGAGACGGGTGGATCACGAGGTCAGGAGATCGAGACCATCCTGGCTAACACGGTGAAACCCCGTCTCTACTAAAAACTACAAAAAATTAGCCGGGCGAGGTGGCGGCGCCTGTAGTCGCAGCTACCCGGGAGGCTGAGGCAGGAGAATGGCGTAAACCCGGGAGGCGGAGCTTGCAGTGAGCTGAGATCCCGCCACTGCACTCCAGCCTGGGTGACAGAGCGAGACTCCGTCTCAAAAAAAAAAAAAAAAGGCGTCAAAATAAAACAATTAACTGTGGATGACAAGACTTAAAATGGCCATGATTAAAGACACAATTGACAAGGAAATTTGGTTATTTTCTACAAAAATTTAACCAAATAGTCATAGTTATGACATAAAATATACCAAGGCATATCAACATTTTAGGAATCATATAATTTTGGAACACCTGTTAATAATATGTATATACAAGATAAAGAAGGTTAAACATCATTTCTTTACTGCTGCAGTTTTTGCTTCCTATTAATACCACACAAACATCTTTTTCAAAAGAGAAAACCAAATTTTACACATGTGTTTATGTATTCACACTAAACCTAATTTTAATAAAACCTTATAAACAAATTTATCCAATCTCAATAAGCTTTGACCACACAAGATTTCCATGAATCTTTTATAATGTCTTATATTTTTCTATTCTCTTTTTATATCTGTTGAGTTTTGTCCATATAATTTTTTATTCCTTCAGTTTGAAACAACCTTTAAATTACTTCTAAACTAGGCAAAATCATTTTTTCTTTAACAATAAAACCACATTCTCCTGCCCTTTTTAATAACTTTCTCGCCAAAAGCATATCTTGTCCCCCTCTTTTTGGTGCAATTTGCATATAGAATTATTATTCTCACATTAGTGGTCTTAATTACATAGGCTAATATAAATTTTAACACTTATTTACCATAATTTCTAGTGAAAATCTAGGAAGTTTATGCTTTTGAACTGTTTTATATGAGAATTTGTACTTAAAAACTTTTCACAATATCTTAGAAAGATATGTTTTCTCAATTTTTTGTTTATTGACAAATCTAAATATATTTAGCTTTTCTATATCATAAAAAACAAGATATCAAAGTATATAAACTTAACTTTTGTTTAGTAATTAATGTTTCAGTGTTTTACTTGGAAACGACTCAGACATTTTTATGATAATCTATTACATAATGTAATATAACATGACCAAGATTTTAAATTCTAAAAATAAATTTGAAATTATGACACAGATACCAATCCTAATTCATTTCCCCAGTGGCCACATGGCACCCAGGATGGCTATAAAGTGCAGGGTCTGTCTGGGTCCTGAATTCCCATACCAGATATACAGCCCAGGATGGAGGACAGAGCTGTGATGATAATGCCTGGAGGATTCACTCCTTCCCAGCATTGCCAAGAGTCATAGCTGGACCTGGGAGGATGGGGCCAGATTGAGCTTGGCTTTTCCTTGCAGCTAATTGTCAAGGCACTCTGGACACTCATGTCCCCCGGCACTGCCATGGCCACCTGTTCAGACTCCAGAATTCAGAGGCTCAAAATAAAAAAATAAGCTTATAGCAAGATGTGTGCAAGGATTTGGGAAAGCCTAGCAGTCAGAGTTTACAGCTTTAGCTTACAGATAAACCAGGCATGTATATGAAATATTACAGAAGTAGTTTCATGAACTTAAAACATGTATCAGAGATAGCATAAACCTATTTGACCAGTAGACCCAGGCAAAAATGCCTGAATTATATTTAATACCAACAATTCTGAAAACGTTTCTATTTTATTTTACCAACCATCTTAAAACTAGCTTTATTTACCTAAGATTATTTCAGATCACATGAACTATCACATATACATATAGATCTACAAACAGAAGCAGATCTTAAAGCTTTCATTAAGTTTTTGCATTTGCCAGCTTCTAGTTAGTTTTTGTTTTTCCCCATTCAGATCATTACACCTCTAATTATCTGTTTAATTGCCCTAAGCAATTGTTAACTAGGCGACTCTAAATTCACACTCCCAAAAGGATAACTCTTAGGTGAAACAAGAAGAAAATTTATATCTCAAAGGTGCAAAACTTAGATATAAACATCATTATTTACCAAGACAAAGAATGGTATGGGTAAAGGCCCAGTTAAGTCAAGATAGTCAGGAAAAGGACTTTAAATAAAGGTAAGGTTTTCTATGTAAGCTTTTAAGTAAATAGCTTTCCCATTGTAACAGTTTCTAGTGGTTTATGTAGAGGAAGATGCCCTTACAAATGGAGATTTTATTTATAGATACAAATTCCTTTTACAAAGAGTTTAAAAAATAGCCAGCTAAATGCCAGAAAGTTGTACTTTGGAAACTGATTTAGTTGGATAGGTGGCTTTTTAACTTAGTTTCTGTTTTTAACTGGATTACGGAGTTCAGGGCAGAACTCATTAAAAAATAGTGCTGACTCATGACTCTTGGGACTCCATGAGGAAGACAGGGACCCCAGAAAAGGTCAGTGGTGCTTTGGCTGTGTTCCTCATAGGAACTTAGAGTCTCTACGAGCCTCTTTCAGATCTCTTTATGCAACAACTAAACCATCATGTTTCCTTTCTGTACTTTTTAAATCTATTGACTGTCAAATGGAGGAAGTTGGGACTGACAAAGGTGGCAAAAGGAAGGGCCAAAGCAAATGGGCAAATTAGTCCAAGGGGAGCCAGTTTGGGAAGATCTTAAGCTTCTCACAAAGGCCAATACAATTTTATATTTTTCTTTAAAGCAAAAATCTTGTCAACAAGAAAGGAAGCTAACAGAAGGGCCAAACATAAAATTAAAAAGGGGTTTCACTTGATTGAAAAAATTACACATGAGAGAAGTAGGATCCAAAAGAGAATAGAGGAGTTTTTTTTTAATCAGTCTGAATATCAGCTTTTAATTAAGCTGACTTTTGACCATAGCGCTCTTAAAATATATATATTTAATCTTTCGTTACCAGATTTTAGGCAGGACAAGTAGCCAATATTCCTGGCTTTTGAACTTCTTTCTCTCTCTCTCTTTTTTTTTAATCAAAGGTCACTATCAAGTGACTCAGAATCAAAATCAGCATGCTTTTTATAGTTTCACCATGGATGCACTAGCCATCTCCGAACAGGAGCGAAAAACCAGTGCCCACAAGATCCAGAGCCACTCCAAAGAAAGCTAGAAGGAAAAAGAGACTTGGAGATGAACAGGAAAACAATAGCTGCCCACAGAAGGGAAAAGGATCAATAACAAATGAATATCTTAAAAAGTTGAGTCACACAAATTCAAATTCAAAACAAATAATTCAAACTAATTCTTTTTTTTTTTTTTTTTTTTTGAGATGGAGTCTCGCTCTGTCGCCCAGGCAGGAGTGCAGTGGCCGGATCTCAGCTCACTGCAAGCTCCGCCTCCCGGGTTCACGCCATTCTCCTGCCTCAGCCTCCCGAGTAGCTGGGACTACAGGCGCCGGCCACCTTGCCCAGCTAGTTTTTTGTATTTTTTAGTAGAGACGGAGTTTCACCGTGTTAGCCAGGATGGTCTCGATCTCCTGACCTCGTGATCCACCCGTCTCGGCCTCCCAAAGTGCTGGGATTACAGGCTTGAGCCACCGTGCCCGGCCCAAACTAATTCTTATAGATGTTTCTTTCTTTCTTTCTTTTTTTTTTCTCCTGAGCTAAAGGATTTATATCCCAAAGGGACTGACTCTCTAACTGGAAATTAAATGCAGGCCTCAGCAGTGAAGGTGTGGAATCCTTTCGCCACTAGACTGCGGACTGGAGAGCTTTCCTTGAAGATCCTGTGGGGGATCCAAAGCAGGCATTCTGAACGTATGAACGATTTTAACTGAGTTTTAAATCTGATTTCTGCTTTTTTCAAATCATGCCGAGGAACTTTTTAAGGCTATATTTCTTTTTAATTTCTTTCATAGGTACTGATAAGATAACTGTTTAGGACAAGTGCTCTCTTAAGAGTTCTCTTTTAAATCTAGCCAATTTGTTTATTCCATCAGTGGCTCAAGCCAGTAAGCCTTTTCCATGGAAAGTCCCATGGGTAATTTTCCAAGTTTACAATACCATGGTCATAAGTGGCATTTTAAAAATGGATGCAAATTTGCACTTCCCCAGTGATACCCGTCTCGCAAATTTAGTCCCAGAAATAAGCTAAGATAGCAAAAGACTCTTGTTATAGACAGTTATGGCTGCTGTTTATGCCTATAGTGTCTCCAGTATCTCATAAATTTGTGAGGGTCCACCAGTCACAGACCTGTTCATCTGTGACACTGGGTAGGCCTTTCTGGAATTGGACTGTCCTAGTTCTAACCAGGCAACAAGAGTTAAAGCAACAAAAGCCCCTTATAGAAGAAACTCCTTAAGTCAAATTCCCCTAAAAGCTTGGCACACTTAGAACACAGAGTCTGCTGCTTAACATTTCAGGTTCCCAGTCCTTCCAGGCTGGCCACCACATGTGACCCATGGAGATCAGAGAACAAGAGAGAGTTACTTGGTTACCAGTCAAGCTCTCAAGGACGTACAATGAGAGGGACTTTTTATGTCAAATATCATAGAAAGATAGAGACAAAGGAAAAAAATACATTTGGAAAAGAGAAAAGAAAGAATAGTAATTTTTAGCATCTGCTTCACTGGATTTCACAGACACCCAGGAATCTCACTGGTAAGAAATTCGTGCCCTTCTGCTGGCTTGTCAGGTTCTGGGTAACATTGACTTCAGCTTTCAGAAGAGCAGGACAGTTCTGGTTATCCTGCTCACAGTACCAAAAACTGGAGGGGCCAGGGAAAACCTTCCCCTTCGCCCTTTGAAAGTTCATTGAGAATAAATGGACAAAAGACAGATTAATAGAAAAAAAGGCATACAAAATGTATTTACATGCACACATCTGCATGGAAGTCATACAGAATATAAAATCTCAAAGAAAGGCCCAGATAGTTGATTCTTTTATACCATCTTGAGGTTATAGAAAAAGTAGAGGCATAGAACACGGCAAACCAGGTTTTGGGACAGAGAGAAGAGGAAAGGCAAGGCTAGCAAAGGTGGTCTTGTTATGTAGATGAAGCCTCACAGGTAACAGTTCTCAGAAAGAACAGGTTTCTGTCAGACCTCCGAAGGTGGTGTCAGGCTGTCAGTCTCTCTCTCCCATGAGACAACTTTTTCTAGATCCAGATGGGGGACAAGGGGCAGAGAAAGCCTGGCTATTTATTTCACCAATGTGGATTTTCTCTACAGATGCAAGTCTCCTCCACAAAAGGCAGCTTTTCAAGGCTATTCCTGTTGGCAGGCCCTCTGAATGGCCATCTCAAAATATGTTAAAGAAGTATATTTTGGGGTAAAATATTTTTGGTTTCCTTTATTCCTTTTAGCACATCTGCCAGGCAGTTTGTTGTCAGCTGTCTTTTCATTCTGTTCTAAGAAGCCAGGTTTCCTTACACAGTGTTCCCAGAGGATGGCAGGGGAGGAAGACACAGGGAATGTGGATATTTTTTGCCTCTCTTCTGCTTCAACCAGAGAAGACCCCTTGCAATGGTTTGGATGTTTGTTTTCTTGAAACCTTATGTCGAAATTTGATCCCCAGTGTTGGAGATTGGGTCTAATAGGTGTTTGGGTCACGGGGGTGGAGCCCTCAAGCATAGGTTAATGCCTTCCCTTGGGGGTGAGTGAGTTGTTGCTCTATTAGTTCTCCTGAGAACTGCTTGTTAAAACGAGCCTGGCACTTCCCTACTCTCTCTCTTGCTCCCCCTCTTGCCATGTTATTTCTGCACAGGCTGGATCCCCTTTGTCCTATGCCATGAATGAAGGCAGCCTGAGGCCTTCACCAGATGCCTATCTTAAACTTTCCAGCCATCAGAATCGTATGCCAAATGAACCCCTTTGCTTAATAAATTACCCAACCTCCAGCATTTCTGTATAGCTACACAAAATGGACTAAGACACGCCTTTTACCTTTTTATATATGTATTTGTATAAAAGGCCTTTAGGTTTTGTTTTATTTAAAGTTTGAAAATGACTAGAACATGAAACAAGTGTGGAACTTACTGCCCATAGCCCGAAGACTGTGAGACAGGAAGGTCCTCGTGACGCAAGATGAAGGGAAAGTGATGACCATTTACTGAGGGTCCAGCACCAGATTCCTCTGCCAGCTTGGCAGGTCCTAGCAGATGGGCAGCTGAGCTAGTGACCATGGGAGCTCTAAGTGTTGGGTGGTTTGGGTGGGGGTAGTAGTGATTGTTTTATTCTGAGAGAAACAGCTTATGAGGAAGCTTATGAGTAGCTTATCTGCTACTGATCACATTATTTTTGCTCCTCTTATTCTCTTGTGACCACATGTCTATCTTTGTTGCTTCTGCTTTTCCTCCACTTGTGATGAGTGAATGTGTTGACCAGGCTCTGAGAATTTCTGGAACAGCCAAAAGGTGATTATGATGGATTTTACCAACATAAAGTAATCTCGTAAAAAGAATTCTCCAAAATAGGGTTAAATTCTCCAAATCGGGTTAAATGATGCCCTCCTGCCCTTGGGCCTACAAATCTATTCAATCATTGTTGCTTTAAGAAAACAGTAAGAGGAACCAGTTAATTGAATTACATTTTTTGTAAAACCTTTAATCCCATAATATTATTTAAAGGCATCCAGGATGGAAGAGCACTTTGATCTAATTCCCTTCTTGCTAGACATTCTGGGTCAGGCTGTTCCTGGTTGACTTGACTAGGACACAGTGAGCAGTGCTAGATTCAGAGAAATGGAGCACCTCTATTCACTCTGCTGAGCAGTCGGCCAGCTAGATGACAAAACTTCCATCTCTGAGACTTTTTTCCCTCCAAATGTATAATGCTAAGTGGCAATTTAATGGAAAAAGCTTCTTTAAATTTCACATTTAGACCTCGCCAAGGAATTTAGCATCAAGATGAATGGATTTTCTGAAGATGACATGAATTAAGAATGTCCTTTCTTGCAATATTTTCCCATCTCTAGCCTCCCTAGTCTAATGTCATCTTTGGCTCCCGGCTACTTTTTTATTTTTCTAATCCCATTAAGTTTTCTTCCTTTCACTTACACCCCCATCAAGGAACTGGCTAATGATCAGGTGGCAGGTTTCTGTGGTCATGCCAACATTAACCTGCAGGTGATAGGGAGACTCTGAGTACCCTCAGGATGAGCTATGTCCTAGTGCTATTCTTTCCTTGATGGTTTCGGACCAAACATTTGGCTGTATAAGAATGAAAAATGCTTCCGAATACAAGTGCTGGCTTTTAGATTCCAAAAGAGATTTATGTAGTTTAACCTGAAGCTTTTTTGATGTCTTGACTAAATCCACACTTAGTTTGAAGGAGGCTGAGAGTCTGACTCGAGGTCAAATTAAAAAAAAAAATATTTCACTCATTGATGATTTGGTATCTTTGCTTTTATACCTGATGTATTTGGTAGTTTTCTTAACAAATGGATATATAGTAGAAACTCTCTCATCCAACCTCCAATTAACTGATTAGACAGATGAAATAAGGTGCCCCATTCTCTCTGTAAAATGTAAGTAGGTGCTATAGATGCAAACCTAATGCAGTACAGTCCGTACACCAGCTTGCTTCTCCATCAGTTGAGTTCCCCAAAGCCACTAATGTTTGTTCCTGTTTCTGCCAGTTTTACTTGCTAAGTAGGTATAACTTAATTACATGATACACGAAATGTTGTTTCTACAAAAACTATGCTGAATGCTGGAAAAACAGAGTCACTAAAAGTTTGTTTTTGAATTAAGTATGGTAAAGACAACTCTAAAGGTAAGAGACGTGTTCTAGATATTTAGAATTATTCTAGTTACTTTTGGTAATTACTCCAGGGCAACAGCTTCAGAGTAGGACTGTCCTGAGCAAATTAGTACATGTCAAAGAGATATGGTTTACCAAACCAGCATATGGAGAATAATGAATATTTCAATAAGGGGAAACTGTATGAATAAAGATGTGTGTGTGTGTGTGTGTGTGAAAATGAACCTTGGTTTGGTAGATCCTGGAAAGCCATGCAAATTATTAATAGGAGGAAAATGCGTACATTGTTTTAACTTTTTTACTAAAGTATAAGTTATATATGGGAAGAGGCACAAATCCTAAGTGTAGAACCTGATGAATTTTCACCAAGTAATTTTCACCATGCATCCAGCACCAAGATGAAGAAACAGAACATTACCAGAACCCCAAAAGCTATTCTTCTAACCCTGACCAGTCAATATCTCC
Source organism: Colobus angolensis palliatus (assembly GCF_000951035.1). Lineage (NCBI taxonomy): Eukaryota > Metazoa > Chordata > Mammalia > Primates > Cercopithecidae > Colobus > Colobus angolensis. Next base: position 28,933,773 of record NW_012120709.1, on the reverse strand, counting down.
TGTAAGGGAAATCACTTATCTTGAATCCGTGCATTATAGATTCATTTTGTCTGGTTTAGTCTTTTACATAAATTAAATTTTACAGAATGTATTCTTTGTGTTCCTGGCTACTTTCATTCAGTATTTCTCTGAGATTCATTCCTGTTCGGAGATTCAGCACATAGTAATACTTCGGTCACATTTGTTGCTGATTAGTATTTCATGATATGATTACAGCACAATATATTTATTCACTCTACTTTTCATAGACATATGGGTTGCTTTCTGGATTTGGATATCACAAATAAAGTTAAATGAATGGATATTCTTGTATATGTACTTCATCGAATATGTATACAAGTCTCTTTAGATGCATACCTAGGGATAGACGTCTGGGTATAGGTTATGTGTATGAGCGAGGTTAGTTGATATTGGCAAATAGTTTTCCCTAAATGGCTGCACTAATTTACATGCCCATCCATGGGTTTCGGAGTTCCAGTTACTCCACTTTCACACCATCACTTGGTATTGTCTTTTATATTTAGCCTTTCTGGTGACATATGCAATAGCAATTTATTGTGGTTTTAATGTTTATTTTCTTAATGAATAATGAAGTTAAATATGTTTTCACAGATTTACTGTTCATTTGGATATTTTCCTTCATAAAATGCCTATTTTCTACTAAATAAATTATTTATTGTTTGAGGAATTTGCTATATATTCTGATTATTATTCTGTCATTTATGTGTATTATATACATAAGCCAGTCTATGATTGCCTTTTCATTATTTTATTTTATTTTGAGATGGAGTCTTGCTCTGTCACCCAGGCTGGAGTGCAGTGGCACAATCTCGGCTCACTGCAAGCTCTGCCTCCCAGGTTCACACCGTTCTCCTGACTCAGCCTCCCGAGTAGCTGGGACTACAGGCACCCACCACATGCCAGGCTAATTTTTTGTATTTTTAGTAGAGACGGGGTTTCACCATGTTAGTCAGGATGGTCTTGATCTCCCAACCTTGTGATCCACCTGCCTCGGCCTCCCAAAGTGCTGGGATTACAGGCGTAAGCCACCAGGCCCAGCCCTTCATTCTTTTAATGCTTCTTTTGAGGGACAGAAGTTCTTGATTTTAATATAGGTCAATTTATTTATCATTTTTTTCTTTTTGGTTTTTGTCTAAAAATAATTGCCTGTCCCTCAGTCATGAGAATATTCTCTTGTTTCTTCTGTTTCCTTTCTTCCATTTTGGAAGCATATTGAGGAAAAAAACAGCATTTTAAGAAGATAAAGGGGGCATATACACGCAGGATCAATCTGGGGAGAGGTTGGAAACAGGAAAAACAGCCCGGAGGCTGTAGCATTCACCTAAATACCAGGCATAATGTCATCGGAGACTAGGAGATTTGAATGAAAAGAGAAGAAGAATAGATGGTGTAGGGCAAATTTTCCTGCTTGATTGAAGGTGAGAGAAATGGCTGTAAAAAGCCTGCAATAACTGAGATTTGCTTGGAAATCAAAGAATGTTTCCAAGCAAACATTTTTTATTGCAGAATCCAGCCTTTTAATAAATATACTTTTTGAGATAATGTGGCCTCTGTTACTAAAAAGATGACGTTGAGCAAATTTTTGCCATGTGTGCAGGGCAGAAGAAGCAGTAATATCTTGATACAGAAAGTATGTTTGGAGCAAGAAGAGACTGAAGAAATCTACTGGGAAAGAGCATAGGTCTTTATCTGAGAGATATTTAAAGTGGAACTGACTAGCCATTTATTGTGGGGAGTAGATAGATAGCTGACTGGGGCAGGGAGTTGACTTAAATAACCCTGTGGGCTCTCTGACAGGTTTAGAGGCCTCTCATCTGCCTTGCAACTGAAGGCTGAGTCATGGAGACCATTTACCGCTATGAAGACGGTATCTGTTTAATGCCAAAAAGGGATGGATTTGCCAAGTTTACTTTTTTGAAGCAGTAATTGATAAATTCCACCAAAAGTCCTTCTCCTGTCCCTCTCCCCTAAAATACACACGTCACACTGAAATTGCTTATGCTTTGAGACTGTCTAATTACTCAAACTTTAACGTAATAACGTCATGAGGAAAAGATCTGTGTAAACTTTTCAGAGAATAAAGGCTAGAGTTTAGATATTTTTGTTACTACTGCATTTATACTGTGTTCCGGCAAAATCTGTGTTTCTATGATTCAAGTAAACAATTTTCTTCATCAGATTGGAGACTGATGTAAGAGTGCCCCTAACTTTTGCTAGGTCAGGATGTTGTGGCAGACTAAAATTTCTGCTAGTTTCTACTGGCAATTGTGTTTAATTCAGAGGAAGCAAAGGAATTAGCAGAGTATGAGACATGCAGAGTATGAGGCATGCAAAAAAAAAAATCTAATATCATTTCTGAATTTTAATCCTAACTATTTGTATGTTTTACTTGCTTTTGTTCGTGATCTGTCCTCATGGGACTGAAGAGGAGTCAGTTTCCTTCTGCAAAAGACTCTAGTCCCATTGAAGATACCTACAGAATCATTTCTCTGTTCAATGTCATATCCCAAACCATCCCATCTGGATTTTAACCTTCTGGATAGCCAAGTCCTTTTTAGTTTTGCCTTTCCTAAATATTCTATAATAGTGTCTGTTATGGTTTGGAAATGGTTTGTTTATCCCATTATCAAATGTCATGTTAAAACTTGATGCCCAATGTAGTGGCATTGGGAGGTGGGGCCTGGTGGGAGGTGTCTGGGACATGGGAGTGGATCCCTCATGAATGGCTTGGTGCCATTCTTGCTGTAGTAAGTTCTTGTTCTAAATTAGTGAACTAAATTAATTCCCACAGGAATGGACTAACTCCCGCAAGAGTGAGTTGTTTTGAAACCAGCATGTTCTTTGAGTTTTGTCTCTTCACAGGTGTCTGCTTTCCCTTTGACCTTCTCTACCATGTTATAATGCAGCATAAAAGCCCTCACTAGAAGCCACGGCCATGCTCTTAAACTTCCCAGCTTGCAGAACCATGAGTTAAATAAACCTCTTTTATTAATAAATTCTCCACTTTTAGGTATTCCGTTATAACAACACAAATGGACTAAGACAATGCCTTACACATAGAAAATAATTAATGAATAGATTGAATAAAAATCGGTTGAGTAAAGCAGGGACATGGAAGTGAGAGATCTAGGCATTGAATCTTTTGTGATATGGCCCAAGCTTGTGTGTACACCTTTATTTCTGACCACAGCTCCTCATACAGTCTATGCAATAGTCACAATGGCCTCATGATAATTTCTTTCACGTTGCTTACTTGTGCACCTGTAATGTACACCTGTAACTATATCAGATAGTAGAGGAATATTGAGGCAGAAAAAATATTTGAAGTAATAATGGCCAAAACTATTCAAATCTGATGAAAGATTACTTAAACCAAAGCACCAACAGGGTCAGTGAGCCTCAAGATAAATGAATGCAGAGAAAACCACATTTCTCACTTTGGTGGTGACTTGGACATTTCTGTTCCTTTAGCTTGAATGGCTTTCTTTCTTCAAGGCAAAGCCTCCATAGGCACTTCACTCAAAAAAATATCCAAATGCTGAGCATATGAAAGTGTCCTCTGCCTCAGTCCTTATTGAGAAATGAAAATTAAAACCACAAGGAGACACCATTACATCTCCACAAAATGGCTAAAAGTAAAAAGACTAACAGTACTAAATGCTGGTGAGGATGCGAAGCAAATGGAACTCTACTACATGATTCGTTAGTAAATTGGCACAACTACTTCAAAAAAACTGTTTGGCAGTATCTAATAAAGCTAAACACACGTATTCTATGATTAATTAGTGAATATATTTCCCCAAAACTTGAGTGCTTACGTCTATCAACAAACAGTCATAAGAATGTTGGTGCCAGGCACGGTGGCTCACATCTGTAATCCTAGCACTTTGGGATGCCGAGGCGGGTGGATTATGAGGTCAGGAGTTCGAAACCAGCCTGACCAACATGGTGAAACCCCTGACCAACATGGTGAAAAATTAGCCAGGTGTTGTGTGGCGCGCACCTGTAGTCCCAGCTACTCAGGAGACTGGGGCAGGAGAATCGCTTGAACCTGGGAGGCAGAGGTTGCAGTGAGTCGAGATTGTTCCATTGCACTCCAGTTTGGGAGACAGAGTGAGACTCTATCTCACTATATGTATGTATAAAAAAAGTAGTGAGCACCCAAACCAGTAAACACAAATTTATTATATAAGTGCCTTTATAAAATGAAATCTAATATAAACAATTAGAAAATATATAGTAAGAACAAATTTATAGCAAGAAGACAGCTTTTTAATCTAGATTGTATTGACAATATTTGGAAGCAAGGGTGGGAAGTGGGAAAATGAAAGCAAAATAAATCAGTCGTCTTATATAAAAGGTAAAAAGTACTGATTTTAAGTGTAGAAAGTGTGGGCTGTAGAAAATAAATTTAAAAATTAAAAGAACATTTGGTTGCCTGATTTGAATTTTCTCTGTCGAAACACACAATTAAAAAAAACTGCCTCTTGGCTGGGCATGGTGGCTCGTGCCTCTAATCCCAGCACTTTGGAAGGCTGAGGCTGGCGGATCACTTGAGGCCAGGAGTTCAAGACTAGCCTGGCCAACACAGTGAAACCTTGTCTCTACTAAAAATACAAAAATTAGCTGAGCCTGGTGGTGGGCACCTGTAATCCCAGCTACTCAGGAGACTGAAACCTGAGAATTGCTTGAGCCCAGGAGGTGGAAGTTGCAATGAGCTGAGATCATGCCACTGCACTCTAGCCTGGGCAACACAGCAAGACTCTGTCTCAAAAAGCAAAAAACAAATAGCTTCTTTGTTTTATTTTTTAAAGTTTTATGTTAGATAGTAACAAATGCTATTTTTTAATTGCAATCTTTGAACTTGGAGCTCTCCTCTGTGATTTCTGTCCCTCAGCAATAGGTCTAAGAGATGTAACCATTGTCCAGTGTTTCCCTGCCTGGCCTCTCTGTCTCACTGCAGCATGAAATAATAAACTGGTATTGGGGACAGAGAAAATATGACCCCTGCTGCTGCACTGCTCCCCAGCGAGTTGCATTTTACAAAGGGAGTGGGGGTAGCAATTCTATTTGATTTATAAAGCCTAAGGCAGAAGTTTTTGAAGGAAATCTCAGGAATCAAGTTTCCTTCAATTCTTTCTCCAATTTATTGCACAAGGGCTTCCTATATTTTTCCCTTCTTTACACTAACTTAAGTGTGAAGCAGTAGCTTTTGCAATTCTACAGAGTACACGCTGCTCTGGCCTCCCACGATCTTAGAGCAGGGGCCACAGGCAGAAAGAAATTCTCTTAATAAAGCTGTATCTTTGCCGTGCTGTTCCTTTCTGATTTCAAATCCAGCTAGTTTGGACCGATGCTTGTCTCTAACGTGGCACCACATAAGCAGTGGCAAGCCTCCTAAAACAGCCGCTTTGGAGGAAGCATTGTTTAATTAATCCTAAAGACACAAAAGGGCACACATGAAGTCAGCAGCTTTGCTGCATAACATGGATTGCTATTATAAAACTAAAAGCAAAAACTTTTAAAAAATTTTATCTTTTTATTTTCTTCAACTTTAAGTTCCGGGGTACATCTGCAGAATGTGCAGCTTTGTTACATAGGTAAACATGTGCCATGGTGGTTTACTGAACAGATCAACCCATCACGTAGGTATTAAGCCCAGCATCCATTAGCTATTCTTCCTGATGCTCTCCCTCTCTCTGCCCCATGACAGGCACCAGCGTGTGTTATTCCCCATTGTGTGTCCATGTGATCTCATTGTTCGGCTCCCACTTATAAGTGAGAACATGCCATGTTTGGTTTTCTGTTCCTGAGTTAGTTTGCTGAGAAAAACAATTATACAGCTCCATCCATGTCCCTGCAAAGGACATGATCTTGTTCCTTCTTGTGGTTGCATAGTATTCCATGGTGTATATGTACCACATTTTCAAATTGGGGTTCATTCCATGTCTTTGTTATTGTGAATAGTCCTGCAGTGAACATACGTGTGCATATAGCTTTATAATAAAATGATTTATATTCCTTAGGGTACACACCCGGTAATGGGATTGCTGGATCAGAGGGTATTTTTGGTTCTAGGTCTTTGAGGCCTCCTGGGCTCAAGCAATTCTCAGGTTTCAGTCTTCTGAGTAGCTGGGATTACAGGTGCCAACCACCAGGCCCAGCTAATTTTTGTATTTTTAGTAGAGACAAGGTTTCACTGTCTTCCACTGTGGTTGAAATAACTTACACTCCCACCAACAGTGGAAGTGGAAGAAGAGCGTTCCTTGTTCTCCACAACCTCACCAGCATCTGTTGTTACTTGACGTTTTAATAATCGCCGTTCTGACTAGTGCGAGATGGTATCTCATTGTGGTTTTGGTTTGAATTTCTCTAACGACCAGTGATGATGAGTTGTTTTTCCGTATGATTGTTGGCCACGTGAATGTCTTCTTTAGAGAAATGTTGGACATGAACATTTACAGCCCTACTTTTTAATAGGGCTGTTTTTTTTTTTTTCTTGTGAATTTGTTTAAGTTCCTTATGGACTCTGGATATTAGACCTTTATCAGGTGAATAGTTTGCAAAAATTTTCTCCCATTCTGTAGGTTGTCTCTTCTCTCCTATGATAGTTTCTATTGCTGTGCAGAAGCTCTTTAGTTTCATTAGATCCCATTTGTCAGTTTTTGCTTTTATTACATTTGCTTTTGGTGTTTTTGTCATGAAGTCTTTGCTGACATCTATGTCCTGAATGGTATTGCCTAGGATTTTTATGGTTTTAGGTTTTACATTTAAATCTTCTAGGGTTTTTATGGTTTTGGGTTTTACATTTAAGTCTTTTTTTTTTTTTTTGA
>NW_012120709.1:28894796-28926473 GCF_000951035.1 Colobus angolensis palliatus | reverse complement strand
TTTGGTTACTGTAGCCTTGTAGTATAGTTTGAAGTCAGGTAGCGTGATGACTTCAGCTTTGTTCTTTTTGGTTAGGATTGTTTTGGCTGTTTGGGCACTTTTTGGTTCCATATGAATTTTAAAATACATTTTTAAAAATTCTGTGAAGAATGTCAATGGTAGTTCAATGAAAGCATTGAACCTATAAATTACTTTGGGCAGTATGGCCATTTTCACAATATTGATTCTTCCTATCCATGAGCATGGAATGTTTTCCATTTGTTTGTGTACTTTGATTTCTTGGAGCAATGGTTTGTAGTTCTCCTTGAAGAGGTGCTTCACTTCCCATTTTAGCTGTATTTCTAAGTATTTTATTCTCTTCGTAGCAATTATAAATGGGAGTTTATTCATAATTTGGCTCTCTGCTTGCCTGTTTTTGGTGTATAGGAATGCTAGCAATTTTTGCATGTTGATTTTGTATCCTGAGACTTTGGTGAAGTTGCTTATCAGCTTAAGAAGCTTTTGGGCTGAGATGATGGGGTTTTCTTAGGATTACGTCACCTGTAAACAGAGAAAATTTGACCTCTTCTTACGTGAATACCCTTTATTTCTTTCTCTTAAGGCAAATTTAAAAAATCAGAAATAGATTATATTGATATTATTTGAAAGTAGAGTTGAAAAGTGAGAAAACAACAACAAAATACATCAATCCTCTTATATAAAAATATACTATTTAATTTTGACTTAGGCAATTACACATTGTAGGGTCTATCCCTTGCAATATCTCATGCTTGTAGCAATTCTCTATGAGGTAGTTTTCCATTGAAAGAACTCAATATTGAGGAAATTTATCACCAACTTTAGTAGGAATAGATTCATTAGAGATAATCTTTTTCAAGGTGCACAATTTCCTCAACATTGCTAATTTCCCTTAATCCTTCTTACTTTTTTAATGGAAGATAGGATGTTGCCTTTCCTGTGCAATATTGCATCTTCTGCAGAATATTTCAATTCAGTGTCAATGGGAAGATTTTCATATTCATGGCATTCTTCCAATGGTAGAGTTTCTTCCTTTCACTTTCCCCCATGCCAACCTCTTGACCTTTGTGATTGGTCTCTGTTTTCTTAAACTCTTTCTGCCTGACTCCAGCATTTCAGCATGTCCAGAAACTCTTTAACTGTTTGATAAACAAAGGTAAAGAAAGATGTTCAGCTTTAACAGAAAAATATAGACCACTATTAGTAGTGTAAATAATTGGTGACCCACCTAGGAAGGAGGGCAGTGATAACATGAACTCTGCAGTCACTGGCAGAGTGCCCTTGGCTAAATGGAGGCTAAGGCAAAAGCTTCGGAACTACCACTTGATTAAGGTATACAATGTCAAGGAAGAAGGAGTGGTGAGGCAGATTAAGATGGTGAGTCAATATGAGGATATGTTGCCAAGGTGTCTGCTGCTTACAATGAAGTGAACTGAAACTCAGAGTATTTGTTGTTGCAGTGGGAACTGGGGTGGAACAAGTGGTTAGAAGTATCCAAAACTGAAGAGGCTGAGAGGATCTGAGATGGTGCAAAATAAGTGACTAATAGTGTAACGCTTGCACCATTAAAGTCCGTTTGGGGCCTCCTATTATATCTGGCTCACCATTACAATTTAGATCTTCAAATTTTGTGAAAGCAAAATGTCCTCACTCATGTTCTGATAGGGGAGGGACAAGCCCAACCAATGACAAAGACCCCTTCAGGAGAGTGGCTAGCAGCAATTTGGGAGAGGACTGACAGCAAGAAGGATATGGAAACAAGCTGCATCTGGTCCCAAAGCCATCCTTAATAATCATCATCTCTCCTCTCCTCCATTCATTTTAGGTTTTTCTTCCCATCAGCCAACACTTTAGCCACTGAGTTTTCTCTGTGGTGGGGAAATCTAGAGTTCTACTCCTGAGGGTTCTGCAGCCTAAATTGCCTTGCCCTTTTGAGTTATGGTTGCTACGTTGCTCATTTGCTCTCCTTTTTCTTTTTTTGAGACAGAGTTTCATTCTTGTCACCCAAGCTGGAGTGCAATGATGGTATGATCTCAGCTCACTGCAACATCTGATTCCCAGGTTCAAGTGATTCTCCTGCCTTAGCCTGCCAGGCAGCTGGGATCACAGGCACGTGCCACCACTCCTGGCTAATTTTTGTATTTTTGGTAGAGATGGGGTTTCATCATGTTGGCCAGGCTAGTCTCCAACTCCTGACCTCAGGTAATCTGCCTGCCTCGGCCTCCCAAACTGCTGGAATTACAGGCATGAGCCATTGCATCCGGCTGCTCATTTGCTCTTATAATTGGGCATGGAAGCACAGAGAGAAGTCTCAGTGGATCTCTGGGTTCTGGGAATTCCTTAGACTTCCTGCTCTTATTGTAGGGTAGCCATTCCTAACTTTTCAGTCATCAGGTTCAATTGTCACTAGGAATACAGTAATTCTTCTCTTTGACATTTGTCCACTGGGATGAGGAGTAAAGTGTGGCTTAGCTGGCTGTCTCTGTCTTCAATTCAGTAAAACTCCTGGTGGAAACATTCCCTCCCAGGAGTCAGGACCTCTAATCTGTCAGAGTCTAATGATGTAGGAAGGAGAAGCACAAATTCTGCAAGTAGGTCACTGGGAGTGACATAGAGAGGTTTCAATCTTACTGCTACCCTTTTCTTTCAAGATTCATGAGTTCCAGTTTTTAGAGACACAGGCAGTTTCATCTTTGTATTTGGCTGGCTGCCTCTGGGTGAGGGGTACATGGCAACACCCACAAGTCCCATGGTTATATGTCCATGGTTGTACCTCTTTGGCTGTAAAATATTTTCCTTGGCTTGAGGCAATGTTGAGTGTCATACCATGTCCATTGATTAGGCACTTAGACCGTGGTGCTGGTGAAAGCCACATGGTCAGGAGTGGGGGAGGAGAATCCATTTTCGGAATAGATATAGCCTTGGATAAAGAGGAATCACTGCCCCTTTCAGCCTGGAAGGGATCTGATGTATCTGATCTGCCAACAGGCGCTGGATAATTTTCTAGGGCAGTAAATTCAAAACATAATCCATGGATCTGGGCTGGTCTGCACATTGTTACCAATCTGTGATATGCATATAAATTGTAAGTGTATAAATTATAAATGTTTAGGAACATTTTTAAAGTAATTTGACATTGCTACAGTGTCTAAGCTCTGATAATTTTTCTGATTATTTCCATGATGATTTCATTGAGTTATATAAAAGTGTTTTCCATAGTGTTTGGTTATTTATTTGTTGATTTATATATTTGAGACAGGGTCTTGCCCTGTTGCCCAGCCTGGAGTGCAGTTGCAGAATCACAGCTCACTGCAGCCTCAACCTCCCCAGGCTCAAGCAATTCTCCCACCTCAGTCTCCTGAATAGCTGGGAATACATGTATGTACCGTTATGCCTGCTAATTTTTGTATTATTATTATTATTTTTTGTAGAGATGGGGCTTTGCCATGTTACCCAGGCTGATCTTGAACTCCTGGGCTCAAGCAGTCCCCTGACCTTGGCCTTCCAAAGTGCTGGAAGCAAGCAATTTGCCCACCTCAGCCTCCCGAAGTGTGCCTGGCCAGTATTTGGAAGTTTTTATAAACAGCAAATATAAAACCTGTTTACTCGCCAAGGATTAAGATGCTCTGCCCAAGAGGAATGGAACCATGTCAAGTGATTATAATTAGTCTCTGATGCTGGCAGATTGAGCAGTATCAAGAGCCTTGGTGAGAGGGAGCCCAGGCTGTTGCAGCCATGCAGTTCTCCATCTTTGCCATCATAGCCACTCACTCAATGGCCCAAGACAGTATTAAACCATGAAGAGAGGCTGGTTGATGTCCGCAGAAGATTATGCCACCTCCTTGGGGACTGAGAACCTTTTCTGAGGTGAATACATCTTGGTGGGCAGCAACACAAGACACAAAGATCCTTGTACCTTGTGCGTCTATTTCCATAGGTTCAACTACAAATGTCTTCCTAAAAATCTACCAGTCCCAGACCATGGTAGGCTGCCCCCAACAAATGTCTTCCTAAAACCTACCTGTCCCATATCATGGTAGGTTGGAAATGCACCCCAGACCCCAAAGATATCAGATCCTTATCCCTGGAACCTGTAAATACTACCTTATATGAAAAAGTAGTCTTTGCAGATGTGATTTGCAGATGTGATTTATATATTTGAGACAGGGTCTTGCCCTATTGCCCAGCCTGGAGTGCAGTTGCAGAATCACAGCTCACTGCAGCCTCAACCTCCCCAGGCTCAAGCAATTCTCCCACCTCAGTCTCCTGAATAGCTGGGAATACATGTATGTACCACTATGCCTAGCTAATTTTTGTATTATTATTATTATTTTTTGTAGAGATGGGGCTTTGCCATGTTACCCAGGCTGATCTTGAACTCCTGGGCTCAAGCAATCCCCTGACCTTGGCCTTCCAAAGTGCTGGAAGCAAGCAATTTGCCCACTTGAAATAGGGAGATTATCCTGAATTATCCAGGAGGGCCTTAAATAAAATCACAAGTGTCCTTAGAAGGAGGAGACAGTGGGAGATTCCACACACACTGAGGAGCAGGTGATATGAAGATGGAGACAGAGACTGCAGTGATGTGGCCACAAGACCAACAAATGCCAGCCGCCAAGCAGAAGCTGGAAGAGGTGCAGACAACTTGTTTCAACCCAGTGATACCGATTTCCAACTTCTGGACTCTAGACTGTGAGACAATAAATTTCTGCTGATTTAAGTCACCAAGCTTTTGGTAGTTTTTGACAGCGGCCACAGGAAACTAATACACAAACATTGCAGTCTTGTTTTCTTGAGCCAAGTAAGTTGTCACTTCTCAGGAGTTATATATATATATATATATATATATATATATATACATACATACATATATATATATATATACATACACACACACATATTTCAAATTTTCTTCCATAGGAAGTGCATAGCCCAGAGTTGTGCTTAAAGCTCTGACCTCTGGGAGAATTTTCCTTCACTAAGATCCCTTAATGTCACTCCTGAGTGATGCTGTAATGTGTCAGCAGTTCATTTTTTGCTAGCACCCAATATAGTGTAGTCCCAGTCTTTTAATTGGACTTGAACTATTTTTTACTCTTTATAGATGTGAGTTGAGAGAGAAACAGAGCAAGGGGATGTAGAAGACTGGCCACTGCTCATATCATTTACTTGTACCTTCTGGAGTTCTGTAGGCCTGATGCACGATTTCTATTACACAGGTATTACTTCCTTGACACCTGATCTTATGAATCAGTTGACCAGGCAATCTCCAACTTGATGAGCAGCCCTGGTCACATAGTCACTTGGTATCCTACTCTCATTCAGTTACTTATGAGCTTCTTTTCATATGACAGTAATTTTCTGCTGCAGAAGGCATGGTTTTCCTCCACAATCATAGATCTGTGCTTTGAGTCTCCAAGTGGGGTTTGCAATTCTACATATCTTCTTTATCCACCTCCAACACTTCTATACCATTGGATCTAGGCCTGAGTGGCAAGACAGTTTGAACTGCAGCCTGAACCTGCAGCAGAACCTTATTTTAGTCTGGACCCCACTTGAAACTCCACTTAATATCAAGAGGTTCAATTTCATGGTTACATCTCCTGTCAGTCCTGTTCTACAGAAGACAGTCACCACTGAACTCCTCAGAGATGCAAGTGACCCCTGTAACTGTGCATTTCTTTTTGCCTTAATGAAGAGTATATTTTGGACCCTCCTGGAATTATGGCTTCCAGAATCTTATATTCCAGTACCTTCACTGCTAAGGCAGAAATATTTAGAGGGTATACAGGTGGACCCACTGGGTTTTGCTGAGTCAGGAAAGAAAGCTGGAAAGCCTTTGACCTCCTGCCTGTCATTATTTGAGTCAGGTGATAAATAGCGTATCACATTGGGAAGAAAGTAGAAGGGGTCAGGACCTGAAGTAGGAATCCAGACAGATAATTAAAGCAATGTTATCTGGGTTGACTTGGATGCAATTTTGGCAATCAATAAAAAGTTATAATATTCTCCACGTATTTCTTACCACATCTATTTGGCTGCCATGACAGAGAACTCACAAAAATGGCATTACATCTCTGAAAGCACTCACCCTCCTAATGCTTATGAGGCGGTGGTCTCCTTTGCTCTCCCACCATCTTTGAGGACTCAGAAGCACTTTTGGTTACCTGTGGACTCACTGTGTGGAGAAGGTCACATGGCCTTGAGTCTGCACAGAGCAGAGAATCTTCTTTGCCTGTATGTCCATTCTGTCTCTTTTGCCTAGTATCACCTCATCTGGTTCTGGCAAGACTGTTTCTCCACAGTCTGCAAAATTCCAGGGGAGTGAGGCCTGAATTCTATTCTAAGAAAGAAAGAAGAAAGACAGGTAGATTACCTTACACATCCTGAGGATTTAATAAATCATTCCACCCTTTGACTGGCTGAGTTAGTTCTGAGAAGGAATGATCTTCTATTGCCTAGCTAGGCATGGGAAACAGTTGTTCCCAGCACCGGTGGTCAGCATTTTGCTCGCAGCTAACTCCGAGGTGGAACAATTCTCGTGACTTGGAATAATTAGCTTCTGAGACAAGGAATGATGGCCAAATGCAAAATAATTAAGAAGACAAAGTCTATGCATTTCAATAACTTACTTTCCCTTTCCTTTTGCCCCTCCCTGCAATGGGCCAGAGCTGGAATCCTTTCCAACTGGAATGAGAACCTGTCTCTACTCTGAGCCAAGGCAGAATTAAATAAGCCATTGTGCCATGTGCTCATGGGTAATTAGGCATGAAAAGAATCTGCAGTCGGCTCCCTCCATTGTTTCTCTCAAGCTGTCCTTTTGCCATGTGCCCGAGCCCCCGGGTCTCAGTGCTGGCACTTGTACAGGGATATGGGTGCCGTCGTCATGGCAACTCCTCATGCTAAGCAACTTTATAGTCTAATATTATTAAGGGGGCAGGGGTCAAAAGCCAGAGAGGGACTTTGTCTGTGAAGCCCAGGGTAATTGTGTCAGGGGTGGGGTAGAATGGGGAGCTCATAGAAGAGGGGACCTTAGGAAGCACAAGATTGACCCCTGCAATGAACACCTTTGAGGCAGAGAGATGGCCACACTGAGAGGTCAATAAAATGTGTCTCTGAGGGTCCCAGTTTCTACTCTCCCATGTGCCTTCCTCGGTGCTTCGCTCTCTCCTTTTAGGTGCTTGGTTCCCTGCTACTCCCTCTTGGGAAAGGATCTACTTTCAGTAGTTTCCATCTGAAAGTGAATTTTATTTGCTGCCCAATTCTAATTTGTATTTGTATGTCTAATCCTATTTCCAACTGTGAAACAAAAAGCATTGTCCAGGAAAATGATGGAAAAAATTTAGAGAAGAAAGACCTTTTTCTCTAAAAACCTTAGTTTTTATAGTGAAGAAGTTGCCTTTTCTATTTTAGCATTTCTCATGAAAAATTTCATTCACCAAAGTAGGGAGAATCGTATAACAACCCCTGGGAACCTATCACTTCATCTGTCTTCTTTAGAGGTGTTCACCTTGCTTGACAGGTAAATTCAGAGCCGAAAGGAGCACTCTTACCCTTCTGTTCTCCACCTCAGCCTCAGCCAGGGTGAGTTGCTCAACAGCCCAAGGGTGAAGATTTCTCTAAGGGTGACAGAGAATAGAGTCCTGGGCACTGCTGAGGCACATCTAGAGCATTGGATTGCGGACTGTATGTTAGCGCTTTCGTCTCCCCATCCCCGGGCAGTCAGGAGACCTGAGAATGCATAGAGAACCCACCTGCCCAGTCAGTGAGGGGTCCATGGTGGCTGTCTTCTTAGCCATTCTGCTGTTACTCCTATTACTGTTCCCTGGTTTGAATGGGACTAGCCTCACGGATTGCATCACCTAGTAATCTTTTCTGAACCAGCCAACTGACTTCCTGTGTTGACCAAGAGGATGGCTCCAAAAATTGCTCTTGATCTTTGAATAAAGCAATACGTTTCCACATGAAGTAACAAAATGTACCCATATCCCAATAGCATCCCAAAATGCTGCTACTGCTGTAAAAGTTTTCACAGCATCCTAAATCTCCTCTGAATTAGCTCTTGGCCTCCATGGACATGGAATTGGGGTCTATGCGTTCTTGAGACTGTGTTATAACAGTGTTATTCTCATCTGTCTGCTAATGAATTAGATTTTTAAGGATCTCAAATTATACTAAATTTGGTATAATGATATGAAAACATTCTGGTCTAAAATATATGGCCAAAGGGTCAACATAGGACTCTCTATAAGGTACGAAGATATAAGAGCTAAACTCAATTTCAGATTAATAAATATAATTTCCTATAGTGTAGACAACTATTACTACACCACCAGTACTTACTATTGTCACTACTATGGCCACTACCACAGAACATTTTCTGTTTCTAAAGTGCTGTGTTATAGCTGGAATACTTTTTTTGAAGGTGAGCAAACATGTTAGAGCTTTTCCAGGTGAAGTTTGTTCATTATTCAGTTATCAGACATTAGTAAAACTCAACCAAAGTGGAAGATAGCAATGGCAGAGTAAGCAAAGAGCTTCAAGCACTCGTGAAAGAGAGAGAAAGAAGTGGGAGAGGCAGGTGGGTGAGATGGGGTGGGCGCAGCACTGTTCAGTAAATATAAATCATTACTCTTATAACTGATATGGCTCACAATTATTAACATCTCACAGTTTCACTTTTCAGTGTGATGACTCATCTTTCTTTCTTTCTTTCTTTTTTTTTTTTGAGAAGGAGTCTCGCTCTGTCGCCCAGGCTGGAGTGCAGTGGCCGGATCTCAGCTCACTGCAAGCTCCGCCTCCCAGGTTCACGCCATTCTCCTGCTTCAGCTTCCCAAGTGGCTGGGATTACAAGCGCCCGCCACGTCGCCCGGCTAGTTTTCTGTATTTTTTAGTAGAGACGGGGTTTCACCGTGTTAGCCAGGATGGTCTCGATCTCCTGACCTCGTGATCCGCCCGTCTCGGCCTCCCAAAGTGCTGGGATTACAGGCTTGAGCCACCGCGCCCGGCCTCATCTTTCAATATAACCATCCATCCTATAAGTAAATAAATGTTTACATTTCCACATTTTAGGGAAGAAAACTAAGACTTACTGAACAAACAATTGTTAGGCAAGCATTACACCTCTTGTCTTGCAAGTCCAGAGCTCTTTAGAAACAAATCAATAAGACAAATAAGCTGGTCAAGTTAGTCAAAGTAGCTCATTAACATTTTCTCCTTTCATTCCATTATATATAGCTCAAATAGGCCTCGTTCTAATATCTGAGCTTTTTCCTTTATTTCACAGGTAAGCTCCCTTTTTAAAAAGTGTGTTTTATTTTAGAAATTATTATTGTTATTTCAACTGACAAAATTGCATATATTTATGGTATGCAGCATGAAGTTTTGATGAACACCTACAATTTGAAATGGCAACATCAAGCTAATTGACATACACATTACCTGATATACTTATCTTTTTTTTTTTGTGGTGAGAACATGTAAACTCTACCATCTTAGCAATTTTCAAGTATACAATACATTGTTATTAACTACAGTCACCACAGAGTACAGTGGATCTCCTGAGCTTATTCCTCCTGTTTAACTGAAATTTTGTATTCTTTGATAGCATCTTCACAATCACTATTCTACTCTTTGCTTCTGTTAGTTCAACGTTTTTAGATTCCATTTGTAAGTGAGATCATGGAGTATTTGTCTTTGTGGGCCTGGCTTATTTCACTTAGCAGAGTGTCCTCCAGGTTCACAAGTGACAACATTTCCTTCTCATTTAAAATCTGAATAGTATACAGTGTGTATATATACCACGTTTTCTTCATCTGTTTATCTGTTGATGGACACAGGTTGCATCCTCATCTTGGCTATTGTAAGTAATGCTCCAATGAACATAAGGCTGAGATATCTCTTCAACAAACTGATTTTATTTTCTTTGAATGTGTACTCAGAAGTAGAATTGCTAGATCATATGGTAACTGTATTTGTAATTCTTTGAGAAATTAAACACACACTTGCTGACTTTGCTTCTTCCATATGTTTTCCATAATGTCTGTGCTAGTTTACATTCCCACCAAGAGTGTCTAAGGGTTTCCTTTTCTCCACATCCTCACCAACGCTTGTTATGTCTTGTCTTTTTGATAATAGCCACCCTAACCGAGGTGTGGTGATATCCCACTGTGGTTTTGATTTACATTTCCCTAATGGTTGTTGATGTTGAGTATTTTTTCATATTCTTGGCTATTTGTATGTCTTCTTCAGAGAAATGCCATTTCAGGTCTTTTGTCCATTTTAGAATCAAGTTGTGTGTTTTTTTGTTATTGAGTTGAGTTTCTTATATATTTTGGATACTGACCCCTTATCAAATGTCAGACTCATCAATATTTTCTCTCATTCCATAGGTTGCCTTTTCATGTGGTTGATCATTTTCTATACTATGCATAAGCTTTTTAGTTTTATGGAATCCCACTTGTCTATTTTTGCTTGTTGCTCTGACTAGTTTCCTTTAAAAATAACTTTACTTAGGCTCTTTCAGTGGCAAAGAAGAAACATTCAACTCAAAGTAACTTGAGTGAAAAAAAGCTTAATGTGAAAGCATTTCAAGAGGACACAAAAAGCTCTCTGGAGCTGACGGGGTTGTAGAAACTGGTGATTCCTTATGCCTTTTGTACTGCCTCACTTCTCTCTCCTACTGGATTCCTTTTTTTTTTTTTTTCCTTTTTTGAGGTGGAGTCTCACTCCATCTCCCAGGCTGGAGTGCAATGGTACGATCTCGGCTCACTGCAACTTCTACCTCTTGGGTTCAAGCGATTCTCCTGCCTCAGCCTTTCAAGTAGCTGGGATTATAAGTGCCCACCACCATGCGAGGCTAATTTTTGTATTTTTTGTAGAGATGAAGTTTCATCATGTTGGCCAGGCTGATCTCGAACTCCTGACCTCAAGTGATCTGCCTGCCTCAGTCTCCCAAAGTGCTGGGATTACAAGAGTGAGCTACCATAGCCGGCCTGTATTCCATTTTCTTTCTAGCAAAGGATTCGCTATTTCAGAGCTCAGTCTTTGCATAACTTTGGCATATGTGTAGCCCATTATGGCTATTCCAGCCTCTAAAAGATAAGCTTTCTTCAGTTTTTTTCTACTGCCAAGTATTAATTCTTATGGTATTCTCTTGCTCAAAATCTCAGGAGAGAAAATAGGATTGCCTGCATACTGAGAGTTTAAAATGAACTGTCCTTGGGTCACATGTACATACCTGGGTCAGTCAAATGAGGCCTAAGTTGATGTACATATAAGACAAAATATGGTGGCTTAAAATTCATATGGAACCAAAAAAGACCCTGCATAGCCAAGACAATCCTAAGCAAAAGGAACAAAGTTGGAGGCATCACGCTACCTGACTTCAAACTATACTGCAAGGCTACAGTAACCAGAACAGCATGGTACTGATACCAAAACAGATATATAGACCAATGGAACAGAACAGAGGCCTCAGAAATAATACCACACATCTGCAACCATTTGATGTTTGAAAAACCTGACAAAAACCAGCAATGGGGAAATAATTCCCTATTTAATAAATGGTGCTGGGAAAACTGGCTAGCCATATGCAGAAAGCTGAAACTGGATACCTTCCTTATACTGTATACACAAATTAACTCAAGATGGATTAAAGACTTGAATGTAAGACCTAACACCATAAAAACCCTAGAAGAAAACCTAGGGAATACCATTCAGGACATAGGTATGGACAAAGACTTCATGACTGAAACACCAAAAACAATGGCAACAAAAGCCAAAATAGAAAAATGAGATCTAATTGAACTAAAGAGCTTCTGCACAGCAAAAGAAAACTATCATCAGAGTGAACAGGCAACCTATAGAATGGGAGAAAAATCTTTGCAATCTACCCATCTGACAAAGGGCTAATTTCCAGAATCTACAAAGAACTTAAACAAATTACAAGAAAAAAACAAACAACCCCATCAAAAAGTGGGCAAAGGATATGAACAGACACTTCTCAAAAGAAGACATTTATGTAACCAACAGACACATGAAAAAATGCTCATCATCACTGGTCATCAAAGAAATGCAAATCAAAACCACAATGAGATAGCATCTCATGCCCAGTTAGAATGACAATCATTAAAAAGTCAGGAAATAACAGATGCTGGAGAGGACGTGGTGAAATAGGAATGCTTTTACACTGTTGGTGGGAATGTAAATTAGTTCAACCATTGTGAAAGACAGTGTGGCGATTCCTCAAGGATCTAGAACTAGAAATAAGATTTGACCCAGCAATCTCATTACTGGGTATATACCCAAAGGATTATAAATCATATTACTATAAAGACATATGCACACATATATTGTGGCACTATTCACAATAGCAAAGACTTGGAACTAACCCAAATATCCATCAATGATAGACTGGATTAAGAAAATGTGGCACATAGACACCATGGAATACTATGCAGTCATAAAAAAGGATGAGCTCATGTCCTTTGCAGGGACATGGATGAAGCTGGAAACCATCATTCTCAGCAAACTATCACAAGGACAGAAAGGACAGAAAGCCAAACACTGCATGTTCTCACTTGTAGGTGATTCATTCAACACTTTTATTGAATTTTATGATGGGCCAGGCACCAGGGATGATAAAAAATAATAATATGATTTTGCATTGCAATAACTCATTATCTTATGGAAAATTCGATACCGTAAGTCACAAAGCAATATTATAAGCAACAGCAGAGGTTAAATGTAATGTGATCTTGGAGCATAGAGTGGGAAGCAACAAACTCTATGGAAGAAGTAACTACAGAGAGAAAGAAGAGAAAGCAGAGAAAGCAAAGAAAAACAAGAAGCTACAGAGAGAAAGTAATATTTATTTGCATCTGAATGGGTAAACATATTTTGCAGATGGAGAACAGGAGGAATAATATTCTAAGGAGAGAAGATTGTAGAGGAATTCATTCACCAAGTATGTATTTATTGGACACCTAGTATCCATTACGTGCTTTTCTAGTTGCTTGGAATGTATCAATGAACAAACAGACAAAAGTCCACACTTAGGGAGTTCACGTTCTAGTTAGAGAGACAGAAAATAAATAAGATTGATGATTAAAATATACAGAATGTGACATGTAGGTGGTAATGAGAAGGAATCAAGCAGGCATGAGAGATAGGAAATGCTGGAAGGGGAACTACTATTTTTGGTAGAATGACCTGGAAAGCCTCCCTGAGAAGGTGATTTCAGAATAAAGCTATGAAGAAAGTAAGGGAACTAATCATATGGCCATCAGGGATAAGGATGCTTTGAGCAGAGGAGGCAGCAAGTGCAGAGGCCTGAGCCAGGTGAAGATGTGGGGTCTTTGGGAGACAGTAAGGAGGTCAGGATGAGAGAAATGGAAAGACTGAGGAGTGGGGACTAGGAGGAAGTGAGATAAGAAAGGTAAAGAGAGGGGAGAACCTGGGGCCTTTTAGGCCACAGTAAGGACTTTGGCTTTTCTGTGGAGCAGATTGAAGAGCCATTATGGTGTACTGAGCAGAGGAGAAATACATTCTTTTTTTTTTTTTTGATACGGAGTTTTGCTCTTATTGCCCAGGCTGGAGTGCAGTGGCGCAATCTCAGCTCACTGCAACCCTGCCTCCCTGGTTCAAGCGATTCTCCTGCCTCAGACTCCCGAGTAGCTGGAGTTACAGGTGTCTGCCACCATTCCTGGCTAACTTTTTGTATTTTTAGTAGAGACAGGGTTTCATCATGTTGGTCAGGCTGGTCTCGAACTCCTGACTTCAGGTAATCCACCCGCCTAGGCCTCCCAAAGTGCTGGGATTACAGCCGTGAGCCACCACACCCGACCGAAAAATACATTCTGACTAAGATTTTAATAGCGTCATTCTGGTAGTTATGTTGAGAAATGACTGCTGGGCGTCAAAGGCAGAAACAGGAGGATCATTTAGGAGGCTAGTTTTACAATCCAGGTCAGAAATTACGTTAACTCGAACCAGAGAAATGGGGATGCTGAGAACAGTTCAAACTCTAAATGTATTTTGAAGGTAACTGACATAAATTAATAATATTTTGAACATGAGGTATGAGAGGAAGAAGAGTCAAGAATAGCTCAAAGGTCTTTCAAATTTTAAACTTTTGTGGGTATATAGTAGGTGTATATATTTTATGGGGTGCAGGAGATTTTTTTGATACAAGCATCCATTATATACAGGCATAATAATCACATAATGAAAAATGGGGTATCCATCCCCTCAAGCATTTATTATTTATGTTAGAAACAATCCAATTATGCTCTTTTAGTTATTTTTAAATGTACAATCAAATTGTTATTGACTATAGTCACCCTGTTGTGCTAGCAAATACTTGGTCTTATTCATTCTTTCTATGTGATTTTTTTTTTTTGAAATGGAGTCTTGCTCTGTTGCCCAGCTGGAGTGCGGTGGCATGATCTCAGCTCACTGCAACCTCCACCACCCAAGGTTCAAGTAATTCTCCTGCCTCAGCCTCCCAAGTAGCTGGGATTACAGGCACCCACCACCACGCCAGGCTAATTTTTGTATTTTTAGTGGAGATGTGGTTTTGCCATGTTGGCCAGGCTGGTCTCAAACTCCTGACCTCAGGGGATCCACCTGCCTCGGCCTCCCAAAGTTCTGGAATTACAGGTGTGAGACCCCGCGCCCAACCACTTTCTATGTTTTTTGTACCCATTAACCATCTCCACTACCCCTAACCCCCAAGCCCCTACTACCCTTCCAAGCCTCTGGTGACCATCCTTCTACTCTCTATCTCCATGAGTTTAATTGTTTTGATTTTTAGATACCAGAAATAAGTGAGAACATGCCATATTTGTCTTTCTGTGCCTGGTTTATTTCACTTAACGTAATGACCTCCATTTCCATCTGTGTTGTGGCAAATGATAGAATCTCATTCTTTTCATGGCTGAATACCACTCCATTGTGTATAAGTACCATGTTTTTAAAAAATCCACTCATCTGTTAATGAACACTTAAGTTGCTTCCAAATCTTGGCTATTGGGAACAGTGCTTCTGCAATAGACATAGGAGTGCAGAGATCTCTTTGATACACTGATTTCCTTTCTTTTGGGTATATACCCAGCAGTGGGATTGCTGGATAATATGGTAACTCTATTTTTTAGTTTTTCAGGTTTTTGAGGAAGCTCCAAACTGTTCTCCATATGGTTGTAGTAGTTTACTTTCCCAACGACAGTGTACAAGGGTTCCCTTCTCTCTACATCCTTGCCAGCATTTGTTATTACCTGTCTTTTGTATAAAAACCATTTTAATTGGGGTGAGATGATATCTCATTGTAGTTTTGATTTACATTTCTCTGGTGATCAGTGATGTTAAGCACCTTTTCATATGCCTATTTGTCACTTGTATGTCTTCTTTGGAGAAATGTTTTTGCCAACCTCTTGCCCAGGCTGAGCATGGTGGCTCATGCTTGTAATACCAGGACTTTGTGGGGCTGAGGCAGGTGGATCAGTTGGGCCCAGTAGTTTGAGATCAGTCTGGGCAACATGGCAGAAACTCGTTTCTACAAAACATACAAAAATTAGCTGAGTGTGTAGCTCCTGAATTTCCAGTTACTGGGGAGGCCGATATGGGAGAACCAGCTGAGCCCAGGAGGTCAAGGTTGCACTGAGTCATGATTGCACCATAGCTCTCTGGCCTGGGTGTCAGAGGGAGACCTTGAAAAATAAATAAATAAATAAATAAATAAATAAATAAATAAATAAATAAATCTCTTGCCCATTTAAAAACTGGATTATTAGATTTTTAAAAATAGAGTTGTTCCAACTCCTTATGTATTCTGGTTATTAATCCCTTGTCAGATGGGTAGTTTGCAACTATTTTCTCCCATTCTGTGGGTTGTCTCTTCACTTTGCTGATTGTTTCCTTTGCTGTGAAGAAGGTTTTTAACTTGATCCCATTTGTCCGTTTTTGATTTGGTTGCCTATGCTTGTGGGTGTTACTCAAGAAATCTTTGCTCAGTCCAATGTCCTGGAGAGATTCCTCAATATTTTCTTTCAGTAGTTTCATAGTTTAAGATCTTAGATTTAGGTCTTAAATCCATTTTGATTTGCATTTTGTATATAGTGAGAGATAAGGATCTGGTTTCATTCTTTCACATGTAGATATCCAGTTTTCCCAGCATTATTTATTGAAGAGACTGTCTTTCCTTCAGTGTATGCTCTTGGCACCTTTTTTGTAAATGAGTTCACTGTAGGTGTGTGGATTTATTTCTGGGTTCTCTATTCTGTTTCATTGGTCTATGTGTTTGTTTTTATGCCAGTACAATGCTGTTTTAATTACTATAGCTCTGTAGTATAATTTGAACTCACGTAAAGTGATTCCTCCTTCCTTCTTCTTTTTTTTAAATTTTTTTGGCTTAGGATATCTTTGGCTATTCTGGGTCTTTTGTAGTTCCATAGAAATTTTAGGATTGTTTTTTCTATTTCTGTGAAGAGTGTCATTGGTATTTTGATAGGGATTGTATTGAATCTGTGGATTGCTTTGGGCAGTATGAGTATTTTAACAATATTGATTCTTCCAATCCATGAACATAGAATATCTTTCCATGTTTTGGTGCCCTCTTCCATTTCTTTTATCTGTGTTTAATAGTTTTGATTTTAGAGATTTTTCACTTGTTTGGTTAAGTTAATTCATAGATATTTAATTTTACTTGTGGCAACTATGAATGGGATTACTTTTTAAATTTGTTGTTCAGATTGTTCACTGTGTATACAAATGTTATTCATTTTTGTATGTTGACTTGGTATCCTGCAAATTTACTGATTTTTTTATTAGTTCAAATAGTTTTTTGGTGGAGTCTTTTAGGTTTTTACAAATGTAAGAGCATGTCTTCTGCAAACAAGAATAATTTAATTTCTTCCTTTCCAATTTGGATGCCCTTTATTTCTTTCTCTTGTTTGATTGTTCCAGCTAGGCCTTCCAGTACTATGTTGAATAAACAGTGGTGAAAGTGGGCATCCTTGTCATGTTCCTGATCTTAGAGGAAAGGCTTTCAGTTTTTCCCCATTCAGTATGATACTAGCTGTGGGTCTGTTTCATATGGCTTTTGTTATGTTGAAGTGTGTTCCTTCTATACCCAGTTTTTTGAGGGCTTTTTATCATGAAGGGATGTTGAATTTCATCAGATGTTTTTTCAGCATCAGTTGGAATGATCTCATGATTTTTTTTCTTCATTCAGTTAATGTGCCATATCAAATTGATTTACTTGAATATGTTGAGCCATCCTTGCATCTCTGGGATACATCTCACTTGGTCATGATGAATGGTCCTTGTAATGTGTTATTGAATTCAATTTGCTAGTATTTTGTTGAGGATTTTTGCATCAATATTTATCAGAAGTATTGGCCTATAGTTTTCTTTATTTGATGTGTCTTTGTCTGGTTTTGGTATCAGGGTTAATACTGACCTCATAGAATGAGTTTGGAAGTACTCCCTCCTTTCTTTTTCAGAACAGTTTGAGTAGAATTGGTATTAGTGCTTCTTTAAATGTTTGGCAGTGAAGCAGTGAAGGCATTGGGTCCCAGGCTATTCTTTACTGTGAGACTTTCTGTTACAACTTTGACCTCATTACTTGTTATTGGTCTGTTCAGGTTTGGATTATTCTTATAGTTAATCCTGTTAGATTGTATATGTGTAGGAATTCATCCTTTTCTTCCAGATTTTCCAGTGTATTGGTTTATAGTTGCTCATAGTAGCCACTAATGATTCTTTGAATTTCGTGGTATCAGTTGTAATGTCTCTTTTTTTATTTCTAATTTTATTTATTTGGGTTTTCTCTATTTTTTTCTTAGTCTGGCTGTTTGTCAATTTTGTATAACTTTTCAAAACAGCAACTTTTTGCTTCACTAATCTTTTTTATTGGTTTCTTTATTTCAATTGTATTTGTTTCTGTTCTGATCTTTGTTTTTTATTTTCTTCTACTAGTTTTGGGTTTGGTTTTTTTTTCTTTTTAGTTCTTTATGATGCATCTTTAGTTTTGCTTCTTTCTTGATGTAGGCACTTATAGCTATAAACTTCTCTCTTGGTTCCATTTTTGCTGTATCTCATAGGTTTTAATATGTTTTGTTTCATTTATCATCTGTTTCAAAATATTTTTCAATTTCCTTTTTTAATTTCTTCATTGACCCAGTGGTCATTCAGGAGCATATTATTTAATTTCCATGTATTTATTTAGTTAACAAAATTCCTCTTGTTATTGATTTCTAGTTTTACTCCATTGTGGTCAGAGAAGATGCTTGATATTATTTCCATTTTTAAAAACTGTTTTAAGACTTGTTTCATGACCTCACATATAATCTATGCTTGAGAATGATTCATGTGCTGAGCAGAAGAATGTGTATTCGGCAGTCATTGGATGAAATTTTCCGTAAATATATATTATTAACAGATCTATTTGGTTTATAGTGTAGATTAAATCCAGTGTTTCTTTGTTGATTTTTCTGTCTGAAAGAGCTGTCCAATGCTGCAAGTGGAGTGTTGAAGTCTCTAGCTATTGTATTGCACTCTCTTTTTCTTTAGGTCTAATGATATTTGTTTTATATATCTGGGTGCTCCAGTGTTGGGTGCACATGTATTTATAATTGTTATAAACTCTTGCCGAATTGACCCCTTTATCATTATACAGTGACCTTCTTTGTCTTTTATAGTTTTTGTCTTAAAATCTATTTTGTCTGAGGTAAGTGTTGCTACTCTTCCTCTTTATTGGCTTCCATTGGCATGAAATGTCCTTTTCTTTATTGATTTATTTTTAGTACATGAGTGTTTTTATAGGTGAAGTGTGTTTCTTATAGGCAACAGATCATTGGGTCTTGTTTTTAAATCCATTCAGCTGTTCTGTGACTTGATGGGAAAGTTTGGTCCGTTTACATTCAATATTATTATTCATAAGTAAAGACTTACTGTTTCCATTTTGTTATTTGTTTTCTGGTTGTTTTGTAGACTTCCCTTACTTCTTTTGTTTCTTTTACTGAAAGTAATTTTCTCTGGTGATATGATTTAGTTTCTTGCTTTTTAATTTTTTTGTGTATCTGTTATATTGTTTTGGTTTGAGATTACCATGAGGCTTGTAAATACTATATTATAACTCATTATTTTAAGCTGATAACAACTTAACACTTTCTCCATAAACAAACAAGCAAAAAGGAAGTTAATAAAAACTCTATGCCTTAACTTTGTTCCCCCAACTTTTAAATTTTTTGTTGTTTCTATTTATACCTTATCATACTGTCTATGTTTTGAAAAGTTGTTGTAGTTACTATTATTTAATCATCTTTGATGTTGCTTTTATATATCTTTATTTTTTATTTTATTTATTTATTTCATTTATATTTTCCATAGGTTATTGGGGTACAGGTGGTGTTTGGTTACATGAGTAAGTTCTTTAGTGGTGATTTGTGAGATTGTGGTGCTCCCATCACCTGAGCAGTAAACACTGCACCCTATTTGTAGACTTTTATTCCTCACCTTTTAACCACACTTACCCCCAAGTCCTCAGAGTTCATTGAGTCATTCTCATGTCTTTGTATCCTTGTAGCTTAGCTCCCACATGTCAGTGAGAACATACAATGTTTGGTTTTCCATTCTTGAGTTATTTCATTTAGAGTAATAGTCTCCAATCTCATCCAGGTAACTGCAAATGCTGTTAATTCATTCCTTTTTACGGCTGAATAGTATTATGTTGTATGTATGTATATACTATGGTTTCTTTACTCGTTGATTTATGGGCATTTGGGTTGGTTCCATGATTTTGCAATTACGAGTTGTGCTGCTATAAACACGTGTGTGCAAGTTCTTTTTTGTATAATAACTTCTTTTCCTCTGGGTAGATACCCAGTAGTGGGATTGTTGGATCAAATGGTAGTTCTACTTTTAGTTCTTTGAGGAATCTCCACACTGTTTTCCATAGTGGCTGTACTACTTTACATTCCTGCCAGCAGTGTAGAAGTGTTGCCTGATCACTGCATCCATGTCAACATCCAATGTTTTTTGATGTTTTGATTATGGCCATTCTTGCAAGAGTAAGGTGGTATCACACTGTGGTTTTGATTTGCTGATCATTAGTGATGCTGATAATTTTTCATATGTTTTTTGGCCATTTGTATATTTTGTTTTGATAATTATCTAGACATTCATGTCCTTAGCCCACTTTTTGAAGGGATTTTTTTTTTTTTTTTTTACTGATTTTTTTGAGTTTATTGTAGATTCTGGATATTAGTCCTTTGTCAGATGTATAGATTGTGAACATTTTCTCCCACTCTGTGGGTTGTCAGTTTACTCTGCTGACTGTTCCTTTCGCTGTACAAAAGCTCTTTAGTTTAACTAAGTCCCAATTATTTATCTTTGTTTTTATTTCATTTTCTTTTGGGTTCTTGGTCATGAAATCCTTGCCTAAGCCAATGTCTAGAAGGGTTTTTCCAATATTATCTTCTAGAATTTTTATAGTTTCAAGTCTTAGATTTAAGTCCATAATCCATCTTGAGTTGATTTTTGCATAAGGTGAGATATGAAAATACAGTTTCATTCTCCTATATGTGGCTACCCAATTATCCTAGTACTATTTGCTGAAAAGGATGTCCTTTGCCCACTTTATGTTTTTGCTTGCTTTGTCAAAGATCAGTTGGCTGTAAGTATTTGGGTTTATTTCCAGATTCTGTATTCTGTTCCATTGGT
Organism: Colobus angolensis palliatus; assembly: GCF_000951035.1. Classification (NCBI taxonomy): domain Eukaryota; kingdom Metazoa; phylum Chordata; class Mammalia; order Primates; family Cercopithecidae; genus Colobus; species Colobus angolensis. The sequence goes on along the minus strand of NW_012120709.1, from coordinate 28,905,734 downwards.
CTATGTGCCTATTTTTATACCAGTATCATGCTGTTTTGGTGACTATGGCCTTATAGTATAGTTTGAAATCAGGTAGTGTGATGCCTCTAGATTTGTTCTTTGTGCTTAGTCTTGCTTTGACTATGTGGGCTCTTTTTTGGTTCCATATGAATTTTATAATTTTTTTTTTCTAATTCTGTGAAGAATGATGGTGGTATTTTGATGGAGATTGTGTTCCTCCTGTGGCATTTTCCCCCATGCCTCTCGCCACTGTCCTGAAGGGTCCCTGTGGTGCCAGGCAGGAATGGCCTGCTTGGGGAGCCAGTGAGCTCCCAGGGCCTTTTTTGCTGCTTCCTCTACCGCTATATTTTTTTTTTTTTTTTTTTTTGAGACGGAGTCTCGCTCTGTCACCCAGGCTGGAGTGCAGTGGCCGGATCTCAGCTCACTACAAGCTCCGCCTCCCGGGTTTACGCCATTCTCCTGCCTCAGCCTCCCGAGTAGCTGGGACTACAGGCGCCCGCCACCTCGCCTGGCTAGTTTTTTTGTATTTTTTAGTAGAGACGGGGTTTCACCGTGTTCATCAGGATGGTCTTGATCTGACCTCGTGATCCGCCCGTCTCGGCCTCCCAAAGTGCTGGGATTACAGGCTTGAGCCACCGTGCCCGGCCGACCTCTACCGCTATATTTTGCTTGGCTCTCTAAATTGACTCAGCCCCAGGTAAGGTCAGAAACTTCTTCTACAAATTAGACCTTCATTTTCCTCAGTGGTGGTGTGTGTTCAGGAATGGAGGGTCTCCGTTTCCCAGTTCCACAGTTTGGGCACTCACAGTATTTGAGGTGTCTCCCAGGTCCTGCAGGAGCAGTCTGCTTCCTTCAGAGGGTCTGTGGATTCTCTTGGGATTCCTGGTTTGTTCTTGCAGTTGTTCTGGAGCTAAAATTCATCACATGAACCTCTGCACTCTACTCTGTCCATCCAAGTCGGGGTTGCAATCTAATCCTGCCTCCCATCTGCCATGATGATCTGTAATTATTATTTTTGATTGGTTTATTGATTAGTCTTTCTACTTAAGATAAGAATAGTTTACACACCACAGTTACAGTGTTATAATATTCTGTGTTTTTTTTGTGTGTACTTACTATTACCAGTGAGTTTTATGCCTTCAGATGATGTCTTTTTGCTCATTAATGTCTTTTTCTTTCTAATTGAACTACTCCCTTTAGTATTTCTTGCAGGGCAGATCTAGTATTAATTCATCACATTTTGTTCATCTGGAAGTCTTTATTTCTCCTTCATGTTTCAAGGATATCTTTTCCAGATTACTATTCTAGCATAAAACTGTTGTTTTTTCTTTTTTTCTCTCTCTCTTTTTTTTTTCCTTTCAGCACTTCAGCACTTTAAAAATGTCATGCACTCTCTCCTGGCCTATAAGGTTCCCACTGAAAAGTCTGCTGCCACATGCTTTGGAGCTCCATTGTATGTTATTTGTTCTTCTCTTGCTGCTCTTAGGATAGTTTCTTTATCCTTTGGGAGTTTGATTATTAAATACCTTCAGGTAGTCTTTGTGTCAAGTCTACTTGGTTTTCTATAACCTTCTTGTGCTTGAATGCTATTATCTTTACCTAAGTTTGGGAAGTTCCTTGGAATTATCCCTTTGAATAAACTTGCTACCCCATCTCTTTCTCTAACTTCCCTGTAAGGTCAATATCTCTTATATTTGACCTGTTGAAGTTATTTTCTAGATCCTGTAGGCATACTTCATTGTTTTTTATTCTTTTTTCTTTTGTCTTCTCTGACTGCCTATTTTCAAGTAGCCTGTTCCAAGCTCACTATTTTTTTTCTTCTGCTTGATCAGTTCTGCTATTAAAAGACTGTGATGTATTCTTCAGTAGGCCAATTGCATTTTTCAGGTCCAGAATTTCTGCTTGGTCCTTTAAAATTATTTCAATATCTTTGTTACATTTATCTGAGAGAATTCTGAAATTTTTCTCTGCATTATCTTGACTTTATTTGAGTTTCCTCAAGACTGCTCTCTTGAATTCTCTTCTGAAAAGTCACATATCTCTGTTTCTCCAGGATTGGTCCCTGGTACCTTATTTAGTTCATCTGGTGAGGTCACGTTTTTCTGGATTATCTTAGTACCTGTAGATGTTCATCTGTATCTGTGCATTGAAGAGTTACATGTTTAGTGTAGTCTTGGCAGTCTGAGTTTGTTTGTACCTGTCCTTCTTGGGAAGGCTTTCCAGATATTCAAGTGGAATCGGTTTCATGAGCTAAGCTGTATATACTTTAGGGAACACCCAAAGCTCAGTAACACTGTGGCTTTTACATACTCATAGAGGTACTGCCTTGGTGGTCTTGGACAAGTCCGGGTGATTTCTCTAGATTACCTGGTAGAGACCCTTGCTCTTTTCTCTTACCTTCTCCCAAGCAAATGGAGTCTCTCTCTCTTTTTTGAGCCACATGGAGCTAGGGGTAGAGTGACACAAGCGCACCCTGTGGTTACTATCACTAGGACTGTGATGAGTCAGACCCAATGCCAGCACATCACTGGGTCTTGCCCAAGGTCTGCTGTAACTTCTCCCTGGCTACTGGCTATGTCTGCTTAATGCCCTGGTCTCTACGACTAGCAGGTAGCAAAGCCAGCCAGGCCTGTGTTCTTCCCTTCAGGCCAGGGAGGTCTCCCAGGCCCTGGGCAAGCGTGAGGTGCCACCTGGAAGCCAGGAACTAGAGTAAAAAAATCTTAACAGTCTATCTGGTATTCTATTGTACTGTGGCTGAGCTGGCACTCAAACCACAAGACTCAGTCCTTCTCACTCTTCCCTCATCTTTCCAAAGGCAGAGCAGTCTCACACCATGGCCACCACCACCACAGGCCCATAGGGAGTACTGCCAGACTACTGCTGATGTTCCCTTCAGACCCAAGGGCCCTTCAGTCAGCTTGTGGTGAATGTTTCCTGGCCTGGGATTCACCCTTCAGGGCAGTAGGCTCCCCTCTGGCCCAGAACAGGTCCGGAAATGCCATCCAAAAACCAAGGCTAAAAACCAAGGCTTGGAACTAGGGACCCCAAGAGCCTACTTGGTACTCTACCTGCTGTGGCTGAGTTGGTACCTAAGGTGCAAGACAAAGTCTCCTTTACTTTTCCCTCCACTTTTCTCAAGCAGAAGTCTCACCCCACAGTCACTAGATATGGGGATGTGCTGAGTCTCAACTGAAGCCAGCAAAACTGAGTCTCACCCAAGGCCCTCAAAGTAGTACCTCGGTATCACTGCTGGTTATTCAGGGCCCAAGGGCTCTTCAGTTAGCAGGTGATGAATGCTGCCAGGACTGAATCCTTTTCTTCAAGGCAGCAGGTTCCCTTCTGGCCTAGAGTGTGTTTAGAGATGTTTTCTTGGAGCTAGGGACTAGAATGGGGACCTCAAAACTCTGACTGATGCTCTATCCTCCTGTAGCTCAGTTAGTATTCAAGATGGAAGACAAAGTCCTCCCCACTCTTCCATTTTTTCTCCTCATGCAGAAGGAAGGGATTTCTTTTGGAGTCACGAGCTGCGCAGCCTAGGTTTAGGGGAAGGATGATGCCAACACTTCCTTAGTTGCCCTGGCTGGTGTCTCAGTAGGTCACTGCCCCTGCAGTCCTCTGCCTGTTAGCTCAGCTCAGCACTAAGACTCACCTGGGAGTTGCAATACTTGTGGCCTAGACTGGTTTTCAGGGCTTTTTAGGGCTCCAGAAAACTTTAATCCATGATGACAAGGCTTGCAGGAACTCAAGTTCCAACTGCTGGAATCTGCAATTCCCCTCTTTCTTGGGGAAATGATTCCTCTTTGGGCAAGCATCAGCTGAGCTTGGTCTTGTTTATCATTCTGCTCTAACAGGGCAGCACTGAGTTCAATGCCTCACAATCACTGACTTCTACCTCTGCCCAGTGCACAGAAACACTGTCCACCTCATGCCACCCCTACCAGGAGATGGAAGACGAGTGGGTAGGCTATTGAAGACTGGTTTTCCTACCTCTTCTGTGCCTCTTTTAGTGATACGAAGTTAAAGCCAGGTGCTATGAGTGCTGATGTAATTTTTGAGGCTTATGGAGGTGTTTTTTTTTTTGTGGGTAGATAGTTGTTAAATTGGTATTCTGTTCGAAGAATGATTGCTTCAGCCTTCTATTCTGCCAACTTGCTCCACTTCTGTCTTAGCTTCAAATTTTAAGTTGCCACAAATTGAGAAAGGAAAGGAACTAGTTTGGGAAAAACAATAGGAGCTCCGTTTGGGGCATGTTTAATTTTGCCTCTTAGACATCCAAGTGATGATGTTAAATAGTTACTTTTGAATATATGGAGTGATCCAGGTTGAGGATATAATATTGAAAGTCATCATAACCATGTAGATGGCACGTAAAGTCGTGATTCTAGGAGAGGTTATGTAGATCCTAGATGAGATTGTGTAGGGAATGAGTGTAGATAGTAAGAAAGAATATATTCTAGAATTGAGTCTTGGGGAAATCTAACATTTGGAGGTGAGAGAGATGAGAAAACAAACAAACAAACAAACAAACAACCAGGAAAAGGAGCTAAACAGGCGCAACCAGAAGTGAAGGACGAAAACAAAGACAACATGGTGTTCTGGAAGCCAAGAATACAGTGTTCTATTGAGATAATTTTTACCCATGTCGGAAACTACTGGTGGGTAAAGAAAAATAAGGACTGAGAAATGGCCTTAGAATGTAACAAGGTAGTTATTGGTAGACTTGTGAAGAGTCATTTCAGTGGAGTGATGGAGAAAAAAGCTTAATTGGAGTGTGTTTAAGAAAGAACGGGAGCACATAAAAAGATAAATGTCCAACATAATGGAACACAAAGGAAACATCAAAATCACAATGAACTACCACTGCATATCCACCCAGGATGGCTATGGTAAACACCGTAGGTGATAACATGAGTTGAGAAGGACACGGAGACATTGGGACTCGCATGCCCTGCTTGAAGGAATGTAAAATGGTTCAACAACTTAGAAAATAGTCTGACAGTTCCTTAAAAAGTTAAACAGAGTTACCATATGACCCAAAAATTTCATTCCTAGTATATACTCAAGAGAAATAAAAACTTGCATCCACACAAAAACTCGTACATGAATGCTCAGGGCAGTATTATTTATAAGAGCTTACAAGGGAAGACAGCCTAAATGCCCATCAACTCATGTATAGATAAATAAAATGTGGTATATTCTTATAATGGAATATTATTTGGGAATTCAAATGAATGAAAACTGATACATGCTACATTGATGAGCCTTGAAAACATGATGCTAAGTGAAAGAAGCCAGTCATAAATGACCATATATTGTATGCTTTTCATTTATATGAAAAGACCAGAATAGGAAAAATCTGTAGAAATAGAAAGTATATTTCTGATTTCCTGGGCCTGGGGGATAGAGGATACAGATAAATAGGAAATTACTGCTAATTGGCAGGTTTTTTGGGGGTAATAAAAATATTCTAATCTTAGATTGTGCTAATGCTTATACAACTCTGTGCATGTTAAAAGTTTGAATTTTATATAATTTTATATGAAAATTATATCTCATGGAAACATTTTTTTAAAGAAGAAAGAATGGGAAGACAGATATTAGAAAGATCTAGTACAGAATGCTTTCAGGAGTGCTATAAGAAAGGGATAATAATAAATCACTAGTTGAAGAGGAAATCTGGATTAAAGAAAGGTTATTGTTGTTAAGATGAGAGAAATACCAGTGTATTTTATGATGTTGCAATCGATAAAAAAGGAAAGTCTGATAAAACAAGAAAGAGAGAAGACTTCGTGGAGCAATACTTTCAAGTAGGAAAGAGAAAATGGAGATATAGTGCATAGGTGGAGGGATTTGCTCTGCGGGAGGATGGACAGCTCATCCATAGTGATAGAAGGGGAGGTGAAGTGTATTCACTCTGATTCTGGCAGGTGTGTAGATTTCACATTGAGGGTTTTGAAAATTCTCTTTTAATTGCTTCATTTTTCTCATCATAGTAGAAAGCAAGATTGACTACTGAGAATGGGGGTGAGGAACGAGTGTTGGAAATTAGAGGAGAAAATTTGAAATATTTGTTCTGGAGAGTGAAAGTAAAAATGGATTAGGGAAGAAAAGGATGATTTCTGGGGTGAACCCTTGTGAAGTTTAGTGAGCATGAGTATAATGTGAGAACAGTTGACATGCTTGTGTATTTTTCTCCAGCTATCTTCACCTGCATGAGTTCAGGCATGGAGTAAGTGAAGGGTTGAATTTATTTTTATTTTGCTGGATTATATTGGGTTTCCAGACAACATACTGTGAGATCGAGATTTGTATGCAGGAGTTTACCGAGGAGTGTTTTCAGAAGCACAACATCTATAAGGGATGGAGGGCAGGAGGAATGAGCAGAGGACGGGTTAAACAGAAGTGCAGTTGTAACAGGTCTCAGGCAATCCTACGAGGAGCTGTGGAGCTGGAACAACCCTCTGATTTGTCCAAAATTGGAGCAAGGAAGCTTGGCATTTTTGCCCCTTTGTAGACATTTAGACATGGGATTCCTGTGGGCATGGAGGCTCCCAAGAAGTGAGGGTAATTCCTCAAGAGGGACTTGGCTGTGAGATGACAGAAATTAACACTACTAGTAGGTGCAGTAGTGAGTTTCTTAGTCCTGAAGGGAAGGTAATAGATGGCATGCCACAGAATCTGCTCCAGTTCGCCATTTGCACTGCTTGCTTGTATACTAAGCTTACCCCTTCTAAGAAGACCTCCTCCCGCATTCTGATAAGTTTCCTTACCTAGAAAGTCTTACATGAGGAAGGTTAGTGGGACTAATCCTGCCTCTGTGACTGCTCTGGAGAGTGCCACTGATACTCCTCATTTGTATTACCTCAATGTATTAACCATTTTAGATTCTCCATTTTCTTGGCTAGCACCTCTGCTTGCCTAGGTAGCTGACCTGGTGGTATGACCCAGATTCTTATATAAGAGTTGTCTGAGCCCCTGGTCTCCTGGCTCCCCAACCATTTTCTAGACTTGACTTCTACATTTGTCCATTTACTCAAAATTAGGCCTAGTCCACAATGGACCATAAGGCAAAACTGAAGATGGACACCTTGCATTAAGAACGGGAAACCAAAAAGATAGAAGGAGTTGGGTCCCTGGTAGTCACGTTTTGAACTTTCAATCTCTGATTTTTTTTTTTTTTAAATGAGAGAAAAATATACCCTTAGGTGTTTGACTATTATCAGGTCCCTATTAACAGCTAAATAAAATTCCCAACTAAAATAATAGTGTAGGATGAAAATCCCCCTAGCCCTCAAACTCCATATACCATACATCCAGTAAATATTTGAGCTCACCTTGTGCCAGGCATTGCTTTCCCTAGATTCTCCATTTCTGCTTAAGACACCATCATTCCCCATTCTCACCATCTGCTTAAGAACCCATGCGAGGTTTAGTGAGCAAGAGTGTAATATGAGAACAGTTGACGTGCTTGTAAATTTTTGTCCAGCTATCTTCAGCTGCATGGGTTCAGGCATGAAGTAAGTGAAGAGATGTCTGAGCCCCTGATCTACTGAGACCAAAAATCTTAGCATTCCCCTTAAATGCCTTCTCATCCTCATCTGCATATCCAGTTAGTTGTCAAAAGTTGTCTTTCTGCCTCAATAATACCTCTCGGCCTGGCATGGTGACTCACGCCTGTAATCCCAGCACTTTGGAAGGCCGAGGCCAGTGCGTCACCTGAGGTTAGGAGTTTAAGACCAGCCTGGCCAACATGGTGGGACCCTGTCCTTACAAAAAAAGACAAAAATTAGCTGAGCGTGGTAGTGGGCGCCTGTAATCCCAGCTACTCAGAGGCTGAGGCAGGAGAATTGCTTGAACCTGGGAGGCAGAGGTTGCAGTGAGCCGAGATGGCACCACTGCACTCCAGCCTGGGCGACAGAGTGAGACTTCGTCTCAATAAATAAATAAACAAATTGAAAAATAATAGTAATACCTCTCATCGCTGTCTTCTCCCCTCCGTCACTGTTTGCATTGTCCTAGATTAGGTGTTCTCCCCACCTCTGCCAATCTTGGCTCTTCCAAAAGCTTTGTCTTTTCATGCTCATCCCCAGTGTTCCTACAAACTGCTACAAAAAATAGTCATAGTCAACACAGTAATAATAATTCTTCTCAGAAGCCCTCAATGGCTTCCCATTATACACCATATGAAATCCAAATGCATTAGTGTTGCATGCAAGGCTTTAATCCAGCCACGCCACATATATTTTTCATTTTAACTTATGTTGGATTGGTTACTAATGATTTTCCGAAATATTTATTCCATTTTCCTGATGCTCTGTGCCTCAGCCCCCAACACACATGGCTTGTTTCTTTCTCATCATTTCCCCTTTAGTTCTTTCTTAAACTTATCACAATTTGTAAAAGTATACACTATTTACTTATTTACATCTTGAACGTTTTTTTGAAACAGAGTTTTGCTCTTGCTGCCCAGGCTGGAGTGCAATGGCATAATCTCAGCTCACTGCAACCTCTGTCTCACGAGTTCAAGTGATTCTTCTGTCTCAGCCTCCCAAGTAGCTGGGATTACAGGCATGCACCACCTAGTTTTGTATTTTTAGTAGAGATGGTGTTTTTTTTATGTTGGTCAGGCGGGTCGCAAACTCCCGACCTCAGGTGATCCACCTGCCTCGGCCTCCCAAAGTGCTGGGATTACAGGCGTGAGCCACCGCACCCAGCCTACATCTTGAATTTTTAAAATGTTTTCCATGAAACATCTAATTGCCAGAATGTAAACTCCCTGAGCGCAGGAACATTGTCTTAGTCATGTCACAATTTCCAGCACCCCAATGAGTGTCAGTGTAGGGGCTCAGTGAATATTTGCTAATTGAATTAATGAATGTGATGGCACCGTAAAGACGATCTCAGCTTTGCAGAGTGGTTTTAGCATTCAAGCTGGAAACAACATGGTTCTCCTCAAGCTCCTGTGTTTCCTACACAGGCTTCTGTGTCTCCCCTTAGCTCCAGGGGAGAGAGTCATCCTCATGGAAGGAGACAAAAGAAACTGCAGCCCGGTAGCAGGGAGGCAGGCTGTCTACAGGGAAGGGTCCCTGTCCTCTGTGCCGTGAGACCTGCCTGAGAAACAGCGCACTCCAATGGCAGGGAGGTAGGCTGTCTACAGGGAAGGGTCCCTGTCCTCTGTGTTGGGGGACCTTGTCTCTAGGCAATCTCTTTGAGTCAAATGAATAAATGTCCTTCCTATTTTACACTTACCTTATGTGTGGTCATGAGGGTTCAAAGCCTGATTTCTCTTGGGCTTCGTCTAACTGCTGAAAACTTAGTTTGCTCTTGTAATATAAGTAAACACACTTGGGACAGGGGGCTACATTTTATTCTTCCCTTAGGCAAAGCATAAAAACAAACAAAACAACCACCACCATGCCTAAAGTCTCGAAAAAACTCATAGTTACCAGAAGGAAAATACGTCTGCAGAGATTTTATTTATTGAATAGTGGGCAAAGATGTATTTTATGATACAAAGACCTTCCATGGGGAAAACATATCATAGCAGCTCAGCAGTGGGCTGCGTAAAGTGTTACAGGCATGGAGAGGCGACGGATTTACATATCAGGCTCATGGATGCATCCTTTATTAATCCAAAGAATCAATGCTAGCCAGGCAGGCTTTGTATTAGAAGCTGGGCACGCCGTATTTCTTGGAGACTTAGAAAATTTCTATTGCCTTTTGATGTTTTGTGACATCATTTTTTTCAAGCCACAAATTGGGGTGTGTGTTTGTGTGTGTACGTGTGTGTGTGTGTGTGTCTAGGGAAATAAGCATTACAGTTCAAATGAGTATTTAATAATATTTATAATTTGTAATTGGATACATATAAATGGCACCCTAGAAATGTCAAATGGACAACAAAAAAGATACTTTATTATTAATTTTAAAATATAAAATGTCCTTCCTTTACTATGCTGTCTATATCAGGCCCTTACCTGCTAATTCTCCCCTTTTCCCCCCTCCCCAATTTTTTGGCAGACCAAGAATCTTGCCTTCTCAGACTGTCAGAAAAGTAATCTATTTTTAAATTTCCAGAATTTCAGGTCTCCTGTCATTAAACATGACAGAGGGATTTGGGGAAAGATAAAGCATTGTTTGAAAAAGAAAGTCAGGTTTTAGTGTGACCTAAATGTATACGAGTCCAATGTTTAGACAGCATAGGAGGTTAAAGCTGGATTTTGAACATATTTTCAGAGTGTGCTTTGGCATGCAGCGTTTTTGAGAGAGGTGTTATGTAAGTTATCAAAAAGCATACATTTGAGGTAGGACTTTTATTTTATCCAGAAGCTAAAAATCATCGAATGTTGTGTTTTAATATGCAGATAACTCTTATTCTGATTTCGGTTTGGAAGCTTGATCAGGAAAGGTCTTTACTGTGGTGTTTAGGATGTCATGTTCTTTAGAAAGAGAGCTCTCTGTTTTTCTTTTCTCCAGAGGAACTGCAGTTTAGGACAGGCATAAAGCTGGGAACATAACCAAGGGCAGAAAAAAAATTCACCCCTATGTTCTATTTGTCAAACTGACCTGCAGGTCACAACCTGAAAGTTTATGGATCGGTGAGGCCTTGTCTCCGCATAAGCATGTTTTCTGGACTTTGGCTGAAGCTAAATTCCTGACTTCTGAAAGAGGGGTGGGTGTGGACTTCCAGCAGGAATAGCCAGTGGGAAGGAAGTAATATTCATTAAGAGTGTCTCATGCAAGCAGTGCGGGGCTAAGCATGCTCAGTGTAAATTCTCCTGGAGCCTGTCAAGCTATGTTTGAACTCGTTCCAGAATAGTGGATTTACTTTTTTTTCCCCACCAGGAAGAATACTCGAGTAGACTGCATTTTGCCTTGCTTTTCTTTTTTCCCTTCCTTCTTTCCTTCCTTCCTTTTTCTTTCTTTCTTTCTTTCTTT